>NC_053049.1:32823351-33126381 GCF_003473485.1 Medicago truncatula
TTTCCTTCATTATTTTTAGGGTTGTGCTAGTATTCTTTTGTAAGGATTCTTGTTGGTCTTTCTTTGTGTTTTAGAATATTATTCGTTTCTCAGCCCCTCTTCCTGGAGTTCAACTTGTCAAAGAGCCTTTGAATATGCATTGTCACATTAAAAACTTGATTTGTATCACACTCTTTTTGAATAATGAAATCTTTCATCTTTTTTTGCAACCAAAGAAAGATATTCACTATTGAATTGTCACACATTATTTTCGGCGATGTCAAATAAGGGTGACATTTGCAAGACATTGTCCTCTCTTATATGGTTTTTTTTTTTTTTTTTAAATCTCTATTTATCCCCAGTTTTCTTCTTCATTTTTGTAACCAACTAAAATAGTTTCACCTTTTCATGTTTGTAATCAACTACTTTAAAAAAAATGTTTGTAATCAACTAAAATAGCTTCACATTTTAAGCCTAAAAATGTTTGTTATACTACTTATAACATATTCTTAACTAACATCGTCTCAGGGCACGGTTTAACATTTCCTTTATCTAAAATCCTAACATTTTTTATTTATTTATGGAAAATGTTAACCGGTGCCCCCGGGGCGGGGCATTGGTTAGAAAAAGAAATATTTTTTTGAAAATTGTGTATTTTATTTTTAAAAAGTTGAAATATTGCTCTTTTCAATATAAATCACGTCTTTTATTTCTACTTTTAGCTTTTTAACCAGTGCCCCGGGGCACCGGTTAACAAGCCCCTTTATTTATTTATTTATTATTTTAAATCTTATTTTGAAGCTATATAGACTAAACGAGGAGTGTATTAGCAAAACAAGGGATCCCGAACCCAAACTCAAGAGAGAAAAGTCTCTCGCAGTCCCAACATTAGGTCCAATAAAAGTGGTTCAAATCCGTACTCAGCCCACATTTGAATTTCCACTCACCCCTACGGTGTTGCCTAGTTCATTCTCTCCCACCGCATCAACGTAACTAGATCAATTAATTATCTTGGACCATATTAGTATATTTTAACAAGCGAAATGCTTAATAGCACGACATAAACTGTCGTGTGAACCGCACGACCATTGTATTCCGCCAGGCACTAATTATACTTATTTTATTTATTTAAATTAAAATTTAATTTAGGAAAAGGAAGTGAAGTCACTTGTATTGTCGTGCGTTCGTGTGTGCTAATTGTCGTGCATTGTAGCACCGCTCTTTAACTAAACATATGAGTTAAGATAAAAAAAAAATATTGTATAGTTATTAAACTTTGAACTTAACTTCATTTGAACGGAACATAAACACCTCTAATTTAGAAAAAGAGACACATCAATAGATTTTTTTGTTAATAAAGGACACAACAATTGATTTGAATTTCTATTTTTAGTTTTTCTTTCTGGTCATTTTATTTGCTTAGAATTAACATTTTGATAATAATTTAAGGGTGTTAACTGTTTTTTTATTACTTTTCAGAGTATGGAATGGGTTCTATGTTGTCAATTGAAGGAGACATGTATAGCTTTGGAATTCTAGTTTTAGAAATGTTAACCGGAAGAAGACCTACAGATAAAATGTTTGAAGATAGTCACAGTCTCCGCAATTTTGTTAAAATTTCAATTTCAAATGACCTTTTGCAGATTGTGGACCCAATCATTGTCCACAATGAATTGGAAGTGGCTACTGATGACAGTGTTAACCTTCGTGCTATGCATTCTAATGTCGAGAAATGTCTACTTTCACTTTTCTGTATTGCACTTGCATGTTCAACGGAATCACCGAAAGAAAGAATGAGTATGGTTGAAGTCATAAGAGAGCTTAATATAATCAAAAGTTTCTTTCCTACTGTGGGGTCAAGCTGAATTACAACCACAAAAGTATGATGAAAATCTACCAATTAAAAAATATGCAACTTATGCCTTGATCATACATGTATAAATTCAGAACACCAATTAGATAAGTTGCATACATCTCAAAGAAATTTGTATTTAAAACACTTGTATTAGTATACAACAGATGTTCATTTCTTTCTCTGTATTTTCACTTTGATGGAGCAATAACATAACAATGGTCAACCAAAATCATCCATATTATCGCATGAAATGACATATTTGTAGGAGAGGTGAGAAAACTTGCCTAAAATTTGTCTTATTTCAACCTTATGGACCCTATGCAGCAAGGCTTCACACATTTTCAAGCATATTACTTCAGTCTTTTGTTCCTACTAGATGATTTGTCGGCGATAGTTTAGCTCATCATCTTTTTATCGAATGCAGAACATAGAAGCCTGAGAGTTCCATCCCTTGCACCTACAAATACAAACTCTTACTTGAGGAATTTGAGATTAGTGTAAACTAAAAGAGTCATGCTAATAAGTGTTTACTTGATTTTTTTCGTTGATGTAACTACCTGCAATAACTAGATCATCAGCATAAAATAAAATGGAAGTGAAACCTATTAGACTAGAGTATTCTTTGTAAATAAGGAATGATTAGAATTGATTAACCTTGCAATCAACTAACAAAAGAATTATATAAATTCTTGTACTTTATGAGTTGCTTTAATATGTACAATTTAAGTAAAAATATTGTGGGTTGTATAAATGTGATGTGGCACAATGAAGCACAATAAATGTGAGAGATAAGTTTTACTGAGTGAATTAGTTAGATTATGTACAATTGAAGATGCCCTAAATAGAACAATTATCATTTACTTTGAGTTTTAAAAATCATTTGCTTGTCATATCTTTCTTGTTTGGTGGTAATTTAACGAGTTCATAGTATTTTTTTTCTTCTCATATATTCATCCAATTTTGACCTCTCAACTTTTAAAGATCTGACTGATTTTAACTTGGCAATACTCAATAAACAAGGATGGAAAGTTGAGACAAATCCTAATTCCTTGATCTCGCATATTTTTAGGGTGTGTTTGGATTGAGGGTTTAGGAGGAGAAAGGAGGGGAGAGTTCACTTTTAATTTTTAAATTACGAACAACATAAAATATTTTTTTAGAATAAATTAAGTGTTTTTGAAGTGTTATATAATCATTTATCATGTTGTTAATTCAATTTTCTAAAAATCATTTCATAATGTCTGTAATTTAAAAAAGAAAAGGAAGCCCTCCCCTCCCTTACCCTTCTAAATCCTCCATCCAAACACACCCTTAAGGCTCGGTATTTTCCTTCTCAAAGTTATATGACTGATAATTTGGTGTTCAACAAATGTTTTTCGTCCTACAATTGGTTGTAGAAACATCCGAACAAATATGGATCATAATACTCCAACAACTCCAGCATCGTCAATCAGACAAATTCATCCAGTTTCGATTCAAAACACTTCTAATTCGTCAACGTTAGGTATGACATTAGTTAGATGGCAGAGGCCACAACATGGTCACGGCATGGCGAGATTGCTACTATTATTCCTCGAAAACTTTAGTTCTTTATAAATAAACGTGCCTTTTGATATCATTAAGTACACTTGTCTTTGGCATATGTTTATATTTTGATCGGTCTTGTCCAAGGTGCTTTCAGATCTTTTAACTTCTTGCATAATACATGGGTTAAGAGGTTTGTCATATTTTAACACCCTCTTTTTATTTTTTTTATTTTTTAATGTTGATAATATCGTGTTCACAAACTTTAGTATGACTTGTTTAAGTGGTATTATTCGAGATCATAACATTGATTTACTTCGTTGATTTTATGGTTGTGTTGGCATTTCTTACATCACTCTTGTGGAGATTTTTGTTCTTTTATAGTGTTTGGTCAACTTTACATTTGTGTTTCACAAGAGTGTTATTCGTTTCTTGCCTTTCTTCATTTGTTCAATTTGTCAAGAAGTTTTTTAATATAAAAAATTAAATTATGAGTTTGATTTGTGCTATTAAAAGATTGTTGCTCATGGTTGGGATGTTGATTTGTATCATACTTTTGAGAAAGGAAAGTCTTGGGTTGATATTTTTAGTCAAGATAGGATCTAGACATGGTAAATATCTTAATTCTCTGTCCTCGTTAGCTTAATTCAGTTGATCAAGACAATATATGATATGTGCAAAGTTCGGGGTTTAACCTCTAATCACCACAAAAAAAATCTTCATTCTCTGCAAAAAGACTCCCCCTTAAAATTGCATATATTATTTTAAGTGATGCCATACGAGTAACACCGTATAAAATTATCAACATCTATATTATTTTTCTCTCCTTTGTTCTAACCCCACAAACATCTTAATTATATTTTATACGGTGTCAAATACAATGTCCGACTTTTATATGTCTAAATAACACATACTCATAGTCTAAACTAGGAGTGTATGAAAATTGTTCTTCTCCCTTTTAAAATTGATCGTTCCCTTAACCTAGCTGTTATCGCGATTTTCGGGTGTCAAGTCATTAATTAGACTTGAACCTTTCAATCTTTGATATTCTCTATTTTTTCTTGGGAAGGGCAAAATTGAGAAAAAACCCTTAGAGTCTAAGTTCGGGGGTCGTTTTCGCTACGGGAAGGTGTTAGGCACCCGGAACGATTATGGTATTCCATAAGAACCGTTCTCCTAAGTTTCTTTCTACGCTTTATTTTTATTGCCTATTCATTAAAAAAGAAGTTTTATTTGAGTGAAGAATGGGAGAGAAGATGATTGAGATTTTATTTTACTTGGCTTGGAGGAGTTTTAACTCATTGCCTACGTACCCTTTTAAGGGATCAAAACCAAACGTAGTTCATTCTCGAAAATTGTTTTTGTTTTTGTTGGTTGATTTTAAGTTTGAAAAAGGAATTTTGAAGAATGGAGATGAGAGGCCTCAAGGGCATGAGATTTGGAAAATGTGAGGTGGAAGTAGTTATTTTGCAAAATAAAGTCTAAGTATGATTAAAATTCATTAAGATTTTTTTTTACTTAAGAAAACAAAAGGAAAATGAGGAGTTTTGACTCCTATTTTAGAAAAAAGGTTTTCAAGTGAGGTTATTCACATTTTTTTTGGGAAAATGATTTTTGTCTAAGCGTTGTAAAACCTAAGCATACATCTAAACATACATTCCCTAATCATGCATCTAGAATATCCATGTGGGGTGTGTGCATGTGTCGGTGCTTGTGTCGGTGTACATCACTTATAGTGTCCATAGTCCTTTACATCGAGTCCTAAATACATGCTATGGTCTTGTAAGGATTTAAAAGATGAATTTAAACTAGCCTAAAATATTACATAACCATTGGAAATACAAAAAAAAGAAAAATTGCAAGAAATAAAACCTAATCTAATAGGAATGAGAATGACGTGGTAAGATGCTATGAGATGAGTGAAACATGAGTCAACAATGTTAGCAAAAACAAGATGAAAAATATAACATGAGTGATAGGAAAAAACAATCAATTGAATATGGAATGAAATGGTAAAGAAATGATGAGAATAGCCAAGACATAATGAGAAGAAAAGTTGCTTGAAATGCAAGAAACACACAAATCATACCAAAACAGTAGCACAATCATAAAATCAACATCAAACTTAACATAAAATTGCATACTAATTGTTCATAACATGTGCCAAAATTTATGAAGAAAAATATGGCAAGGAATTCACAAAATTAGGTCAAAAGGAACAAATTAATCAAGAAAATAACACTTATATTTTTATCACTTTTTTAACATGTGAAAAGCATCACAAAAAATACCAAAAATGAATTAAAAACAATAGGAATTTTTCTAGAATTTTCAAGAGAAAAATTGAGCAAGCAGGGGTTCAATCAGCAAGAAAACAGGGTGCGAACAGCACAAAAATGCAAGAAACGTACAGGAACCCTAGGCCCAAACCCAAAGCCCAACACCGGATCACAGGAAAGCACAGGGATCGTTGGATTGATCCAGGAGATGGAAACCTAGATCCAACGGTCTAGATTGAGGGGAAACGAACCAGAATTGGACCAGTCCGGTTCAGTTGGTTATAAAAAGGTTTGGGGACCGGTTCAATTCATTCTTCCTTCTCCTCTCTCTCTCTAACCTAAACCTAGTGAGAGAAGCTCTCGTCTCTCTCCTCTCTTCCTCGCCGGATTCCTGGAAATGAAGATGATCTTCATCTTCTCCGGGGAGCCTTGTTCCTCCGGCGTGGTGGCCGGCCGCCCCAAGGGTGGCGGCGTCGCCGCCGGAAGTTGAACAACCTTCTCCGTTTTCAAATTTTTTTTTACACTTTTGGGAATCCTTTTTCGTTCTAAACACGAATCCGGCACTGATTTTTTCGTACAAGGCTTAAATCTTTGTAGATCTACACTTTTATTCACAGTTTTGAAAAAGATTTTTCTTGATTCTATTTTAGTTTTTTTTTGTTGAATGAAAGCTTTGGAACTTTACAGATCTACATTTGATTCGTGTTTGTTGATATTTTCAAGCAAGAAAGGTTCGGTTTTAGTGTTACCTGAGATTTTGCTTGGAGATTTTGTTGAATTTCTTCGGAAACACTTGATTCTTCGTTTTCTGTGTTGTTGATTTGGTTGCTGGACCGGAAATAAACCGGTGATTTCACCGGTTCTGCTTCTTCATCTTCTTCGCCGGTTTAAACCTTGCTTCTTTTCCTCTTCTTCTTCCTCTTCGACACCTCTGTGATCGGTGCTTGAATCTGCCTTCAACAATGGCGGATTCGCATCTTGAATTGCAGAGATTGAGGTTCGATGATGATGATTCCGTGTGAATCTCTGAGAACAACAATGGATTTTATTGCATTTGGCTTTGATTTTGATTCTGGAAAAAATTAGGGTTTATGAATGTTCTTCATGTTCTTGGTGAATTTTTCTGTTTTGATCTGTAACTGACAAGAGAGAGAAAGTGTTCTCTGTTTGTTGAGGTGGTGTGTGATTAATGGAACCCTCTGTAAATTCTGACACTGTGTTGTATTTATAGCTGACATGTGTACTTGAGACCCAATGGGGTGATGACACCTGGACTTGCACTGTATTTGATTCAAGGACCTTCCTGCAAAATATAAAACTTGGGGACTGGACTGCAATAAAAAAAAGGACCTAAATGCAATTTTAAAAGGTTTGGACTAAAATACTAATTAAAATAAAATTGGATTAGAATTGGTAATTTGAAAAAACGTAAAGTGAAAAAAAAGAAAAATCAAAAAAAGGACTAAAATGAACCAGTTACTGACATGAGGTATTTTAAAATACCTCCCTGTCGAAGTTTTGATAGGAAAAGACCAAAATGCCCCTAGGGACTAAACTGACTCAAATGCAATTTTTGAAATGATTTTAAACAGAGATTCAACAATGATTTGTACAGACAGGTTTAAAAGACCCAGAGATAAACACAAGGACTAAAATGGGTTCCAATGCAGGAAATGATCAAAATACCCTTTTGTATGGTTTTTTGAAATAGAACGCAAGAAAAGTAATGCGATGTTTCTAAGAGTTTTTAAATGACTTGTAATGCAAGAAAAGACAGACAAAGACAGTAAAATACGCTTGAAAAGAGAGTAAAGGTTCAGAGTAAAATAACAGAGAATTGACAAATATCAGTGTTAGAAAAGAAATTTGAACGAGTATTTTTAGGTCCAAAATCAGGGTATAACACTAGCGTTAACTTCTGCTCGACATTTTTCACCTAGAGTTACCACAAATCCTAACACATACTCTATGCATATGAGATCTACCACCATAAACCAATTCTGCTTCTCCACAGAGTCAATTTAAGCTATGATACCATTGTTGGGCCTTACGAGGGAGCCAACACTGGCATGGATTGACCCATTGCACAGAGAACAACCAGACAAATGAGAATGATATCAAATCTTTACTTAATATTTTAAATATCACGAAATTCTAGCCCGTGCTTGGCACGGGTTTGCATACTAGTACTTTTAAAATCGGTTGAACCAACTTAAAAAGTGATTGAACCGATCATAAATGTGCCAGCAGGAGTTAACTCCAAATGAAAAATGACGAGCGGAAGTTAACTCTAGCTGAGTTAATGGAATGAAGGGAGTTAATGGAATGAACAATTTTAAAAGGGAGGAGAGTAATTTTGAGAGTGTTTTAGGCTACTAGCAAAACAAGGGGATGCAAAACCCAAACTCATAAGACAAAATCTCTCTAACATTAGGTCCAATCGAAGTGGTTCAAATCAAATCCATACCCAGCCCACATTTCAATTTCCCCCTCACCCCTACGGTGTCACCTGGTTCATTCCCTCCCACCACAGCAACCGCTTCAACGTAACCGTGGCACATTCACAATCACACTCTCTCTCTACGAAATCAATGGCTTCAACAACGCACAATAAATAACTGTTCTCATTTCATTCATTTCTTCACAAATGCACTTTCCAATGGATTTCGCAAAACACATTACTACTAAACCCCCCATTCTCTTCACACGCCTCCTAACCTGGATCACCTCAACCCTCCCCCGCTACCGTCACATTCCACCACCACAACCACCACCACCGCCGCCACAACCTCCTTCTCCTCCACCAACCACCCTCCCTTCAATCCTCGCACACAAAGTTCTAGATTCTTCCAAATGCAAAACCCTAATACCTAACCTAACCCCACACGAATTCGAACACTCATTCTTCACTCATCACACCACCGTTAACCTCAAAACCACACTCGATTTCTTCAGTTTCGCTTCAAAGAATTTCAAATTCCGTTTCACCGTTCGTTCTTATTGCATCTTAATTCGTTTGCTTCTAGCTTCGAATCATATACCGCGTGCTAAGTTTACGTTGAAACGGTTAATAGAAGGTAATGCTAATACGCCTTTGAAGAAAACCGACGCTAGGTTAAGCGAAATTGCTTCGGCATTTTTGGAATTGGGTGAGCGAAGTCATGGTGAATTGGATTTGTTGATTTATATTTTGTGTTCACAGTTTCAGCATTTAGGGTTTCATTGGGCTTTTGATACTTTCATGTTGTTTACTAGTAAGGGTGTTTTTCCTTCGTTGAAAAGTTGTAATTTTTTGATGAGTTCGTTGGTGAAGAGTAATGAGCTTCATAAGAGTTTTAGGGTTTTTGACGCGATGTGCCGCGGTGGTGTTTTGATTGATGTTTATACTTATGCGACTGCTATTAACGCGTATTGTAAAGGTGGGAAGATTGATGAGGCTGTTGGGTTGTTTTTGAAAATGGGGGAGGGAGGTGTTTTGCCGAATGTGGTTACTTACAATAACTTGATTGATGGGTTATGTAAGAGTGGAAGGTTAGAAGAAGCTTTAATGTTTAAGGGCAGGATGGTTGAGAATAAAGTGAACCCTAGTTTGGTAACTTATGGGATTCTTGTGAATGGTTTGGTGAAGTTTGAGAAATTTGATGAGGCGAATTCGGTTTTGGTTGAAATGTATAGCAAGGGGTTTTCTCCTAATGAGTTTGTTTTTAATGCACTTATTGATGGTTATAGCAGAAAAGGGAATATGGATGATGCATTGAGGGTTAGAGATGATATGACGTTGAAGGGATTGAAACCGAATGCTGTTACTCATAATACTCTTTTACAGGGTTTTTGTAGGACCAATCAAATGGAGCAAGCTGAACAAGTTTTAGAGTACTTGTTATCGAACGTTTTGTCTGTTAATGAGGACGCATGTTCTTATGTGCTTCACTTGTTATGCAAGAGTTCCAAGTTTGATTCAGCCTTGAAAATTGTTAAGGCGTTGTTGTTGAGGAACATTAAGGTTAATGATAGCTTGCTAACTTTGTTGGTTTGTGGACTTTGTAAATGTGGAAAACATTTGGAGGCAATTGACCTTTGGTTTAGACTAGCAGATAAGAAAGGGCTTGCAGCGAATACAACAACCTCAAATGCACTGCTCTATGGACTTTGTGAAAGGGGGAACATGGAAGAGGTTTTTCCGGTATGTAAAGAAATGGTGGAGAGAGGTTTGGTGCTTGATGGTATTTCATACAACACACTTATTTTTGGCTGTTGTAAATCAGGTAAAATCGAGGAAGCTTTCAAGCTTAAGGAAAAGATGATGAAGCAAGGATTCAAACCTGATACTTATACCTACAACTTCCTAATGAAAGGGTTAGCTGATAAGGGAAAAATGGATGATGTTGGTAGGGTTTTGCATGAAGCCAAAGATCATGGCGTGGTTCCAAATATCTACACATATGCATTAATGTTGGAAGGATATTGTAATGCTGATAGGATTGATAATGCTGTGAGCTTGTTCAATAAGTTAGTTTATAACAAAGTAGAACTTAGTTATGTTGTTTATAACATACTTATTGCAGCCCATAGTAAAGCTGGGAATTTTACGGAAGCCTTCAAACTCCGCGATGCCATGCGAAGTAGCAACATTCATCCTACGATTTTCACATATTCTTCTATAATACATGGTATGTGCTGTAATGACCTTGTTGAGGAAGCAAAGGGAATTTTTGAAGAAATGAGAAATGAAGGATTGATGCCAAATGTGTTTTGTTATACTGCTCTAATTGGCGGTTACTGCAAGTTAGGTCAGATGGATCAGATAGAGAGTATCTTACAGGAAATGACATCAAACTGTATACAGCCTAATAAAATTACCTACACTATTATGATTGATGGTTATTGCAAAATGGGAAATACGAAAGAAGCGACTAAGCTCTTAAATGAGATGATAGCAAATGGAATATCACCAGATACTGTTACTTATACTGTATTGCAAAAAGGATATTGCAAGGAAAATGAGCTTGAAGAAACTCTTCAAGGCGATACAGCAGTACCTTTAGAAGAAATAACATACACCACATTGGTTGACAAGTTGCATCCACATTCAGATGCAGCACTTAGTAATCGTGAATAATGAGAAAACTACTCAAAATAGTTGACAGTTGCACTAAGTTGACACCTTAACTCTCGTGGTTGAGAGTTGAGACTACCATTGTTAAGCCTGATTTCAAGCTCAATAAGTGGAAAGATGAAGGTTTTATATGCTCAATCTCCAAACACGTGGATTACTAGCAACAACTAAATAACATACACTTGACTTGGCTTCCTACTTGAACAACTGGCCTTGGATTTTAGAGGTTAGTTTTTCAAGATCAAATTGTTTACCTTTTTTTGCTTCTCCTTTTTTGGCTGTACATTGTATTTGTTATTATAACTATATTATATTTTTTGTTTTGTTTTGGGTTTTGAATTTTTTTGATAAAGGTATTATAGGATGATCGCTGTTTTATGCATTTGTGCCATTCTCAGATATTTTATTTGGTGTTTATAACCGATGAAGAATGAATTGAATTGCAATTTAGGGATAAAATATTTATTTCCTGGTGATTTGGGGAATCAATCATATTTTTAAATAGTTGATTTTTGGAAATCTGTTTAACTAGGATTTAATTTCTTAACTCGACCACCCTTGGGTTATCTATCTCGTTAGGGTGCTCCATGTTATTCATGCTATTGCACTAAGTAATTAAAAAACTCATTCTGTTTTGTGCTAATTATTCATGCATATGATATGTTTTTTCAGTATTATTCCGATTTTGCATGATAATGCTTAGTACTCTGTTAGTCCTGATGGAAGAATTTGGATTTTAGACTCCTGTTGTCTCTTGTCTGTTTTTTCTACTTTTTTTTCACGCTGGTCTTTTTCCTTGGACAATAAATCTTGCACTGTAATTTGTGTACTTATGACCACTTTTTGGAAATTTTGGTGTGCAATGAATATGTTCTACTTTGGGGCGGATGCTCATGATTTGAATATAAAGGGGAATGGTCATGATTTGAATATAAAGGGGAATGCTCATTCTAAGTGTGTCTATTCCCCCTCAATTTTCTGTTGGATAGATAAGATTGTGTTAGTGGTCTCTCGGGTTTTTTGTCAACGTCTTTCAAAGGAGTCGCCTTTTCATAAATGCATAGAGAGAGATTGTGCAGCTTTACTGCATTTTAGATCCCTTCCGGTACTCTGAGTATTCTTTATTTTCTGTTTTGGAAGATATCTTATCCTTCTATAGCTGTGCTTTGTCCTCTTTTTAATAAGATTTCTATTACTATGAGAAATATAAAGTTATTAACATAGTGCTGCATAATGTTACTGCATAACATAACATATTGGTTTTACACAAAAGAGCAACCTAGTGCCATAAGAGCGCTTAGTAGGGTTTCAGGGAAGGGTTGTACCCAGTGCAAATCTATTGTAGGTAGCTTTACCTTGTATGTGCAAGTGGCTGATTCGCACGGCTGCTACTCCATCTCTTACGTCAATCTCCTCTTCATATAGTTTTATATGATAAATCGACGTACTCACGCTAAGAGCTTTTTTAACTAAAAACCCCTACCTAGGAAATTAGTTAATTTATTTAAAGCATTAAAATTGTCTACAATTTGTATCATTTTACCCAAATTATTGAATTGAATTTATTGGCAGAACTGTCTTTCCAAAAAAGAATTTGTGTTGGTAAATTACCAAAAAAAATGCAAATTAAATAAGGGCATTATTGTGGTAAAAAATCATTAATGCAATAGACAATTTCAAAGAAGTCTTATAAAATTAAAATGGGACAAATAATGAAGCTCGTATATTTTGGGATGGATGGAGTGATATTTAATACTCTTATGTCAATGAACTGATGGATACATGTTGTCACGGTGTAGATTTATTTGCTGCTTTTGATCATGTGCTAGATGTGTATGCTCTATCAAATGTGAATTATAGATTTAGTGATGTTACTTATTTGATGTTCAACTCAAGCCAGCCCAACCTATTCATGCAGCTATATTTTATAACTAGAGACAGAGTGATATAGTCAAGCATCAAATGCATATCTTATCCATCTTCTTTTCCGCTTTGATTTACATGCCTTTGGTGTTCTTTGTTCGCGTGTATGTGTGAATATGCATTTTGCTTTGACTTCCAGGAACCTTTGTCATATGGTATCAGGGCATTTCTTGGACAGCAGATCTCTTGGATATTGGAGATAGCATAGCATTAAAGATTTGAAGAGACAACTGGTATTCTTTATGGAAAACCTTAAGAAATTAATCACTTTTGTGCACAACTTTAAAATCACTTCTTTTAAAAGCTTAACCAAGCATCATTTCTTGAGAAGATTCTCATACATCAGTCTTTTGGATATAGTTTCCCGCTTTAATGGCATTCTTGTTATTTTTTCCCCTAATGGTCATTTGTTAGAATGTTCAGTATTTAAAAACATGGGTTTCTATATCTAGTTCTATAATAACCATAATTTTTTAGATCCTAGCCACCACGGAAGAAGGACGAAAACCAGTCATATACGATATTTTAGCTTCGAGCAGGGTTAGAATGTTCAGTATTTAAAAACATGGGTTTCTATATCTAGTTCTATAGTAACCATAATTTTTAGATCCTAGCCACCATGGAAGGAGGATGAAAACCAGTCATATACGATGTTTTAGCTTAGAGCAGGAAAAGTAAAAAGTTGAATATTGTAATAAGGTTAATGAGCTCTTGTTTCTTGGTATTTTTCAACCCTAATTTTATAAACTTTTTTGTTTTTCCCGACAGCTGTCCCAACAAGAACCAAAGTTACATGAAAGAAAATAATGAGAAATTCAGCAAACAGGTATGTGTCTCAACCAAAGGAATTTATGGCACATCATGCAAGAGGCAAACGTGATGTAGAAAAAGCAACAGCAATAATGCAGGGAATATTCAAAGTAAGTACACGGTAAGTGGACAACACCTTCTGACTTGATTGTGAGCATTTTCTTTTTATTCCTTTGGTTTTTTGAGCTATTTTAGGTTGTTTTGATGTATTGGACATATAACTTCATATTAATTTCTTCAGGTAGGATCTGGTGGCAAGGGAACTTGGTACTTCCAAGCTTCAGGATGCCGTGCATTGGAGGAGCATTTGATTTTTCGGTCGTGGTTACAATTTTGAAGTGGGTCTCAAGATAGGCTGTGAACTGGATATGGTTGTAAGATACAAAAGTTTATAAATTTCATATATATGCTGGCCAAAGACCTTTGGTTTCCTGTCTTCGTTGTCCAGTCTGCACCTTTTTGAATGACCTTGGAGGATTTATTCAGTTTTTTTTTTTTTTAAAGAAAAAAAACAAATAGAACTAGTGGAAAGATGAAGGGAAAATCTCCATCTAGATTATAGATATGCAGATAAATCCCCAGTATAGTCACTTTCCTTATTTCAATACGACTGGTTTTAAAGAAATCATATAGATAAATTTATCAGCGTCTTTCTTCTAGGTCACAGATCCTTATCAATGAAGAACAGAGATTCTAATAAAGTATTTGTACTTGGGCTCTCATTTGTATCAGACACATTTATAATACTACTAATTGCCTTTTATAATTTCCTTACTATTATATTTTAAACATTTGTAGAGATGCACATATCAAGATACTGGGAAAATTCCGCTCTTGTAGTCATAAAATAAAACTCACCCACGCTAGTTTTTAAATAAAACGCACCTCCCTCCTACTCATTGTGTTAGGCAATGTTAGAGACTTAATAATAAAAAGTTTCACCCTTGATGCTATTCATTATTCTTTAGTTTCTACATTTTTAAAATGAATGATGCTATACATGCTTTCCTTTCCTTTGCCATTTACACTGTTCACTATAGTTTACAACAGCAGGAGGCATGCTCCTAAAGAAGATGAATTTCACTTCAAAATTGGCTAACAATTTTTTCCCTGCATTTGCTCAAAGAGAAGGGAGGCGAGGGTATAGAGTACTGAGTGCATGACAAAATGGAAGTGAATGGCTTCAAAATGTATGTAGTAGAAAAAAATTAAAGACCCATGACATTGTTTATACATGTGGCCTCCCTTGCATACCAATCATGACTCCAAATTTGAAGGGCTTAAGTAACACATATGCCCACAGAGCTTAAAACAAGGTCGCGTGTCTATTTACAGTGTACACAGCTATTGATGGAGACAGTCGTTCCATTACTTCAACTCTTTTACTAAAAAGGTATGTGATTTATAATTTTACCTCTATTTCTAAATATATTATGAATTCCGTTACAAATTACTAAAATACATACTTTTATCGTTTTTTCAAATATACGTTTAGGACACACTAACTACTTTTCTATATATACGTGAAAATGACAAACGACAAATGGGACTTATAATAATAACAGTAAACTAGTACTAGTATAGAGGCATGGCAACAGGGCAGGGGCGGGTTTTAGCATACCCAGCCCCGCCCCCGCTTCACTGTATCCATCCCCGCCCCCATCCCTAAACCCACCCAGTTGGGGATAGTAACTTCACAACCAAACCTGCCTCCAATGGGGCGAGTTTCCCCGCCCCCCGAACCCCCACCTGCAAAAATTGTAGTTAAAAAAACATGTTTTTTCACAGTAACAAAAAGATCTAATAAACATTTTTTAAAAAGCAAGATAACTCTAATAAACTTGTTTCTAACAAGTAACCATATAATAAATATATTTTTAAAGAGGCTACATAGTATATCCTTGGTTAGTTTCAAGATCATTAAAACAAATGCTTCTAAAGAGCTCAAAACAACTTCAAGTTCTGTCTAAATATCATTAAAGCTCATAACCAATCCCTATTCAAAAGAACAAAAGCTTCTGAAGAGCTCATAAATATTCAAGTTCTTTCTAAATATCATTAAAGAACCAAGACATATTCAAAACAACAAAGGATTCCAAATCATCAAAACAAAAAAAGTTCCAAATGAACAACAAGTTTGCTAAAAATTATTGCGGGAGATTGAAACAGAAGTAATGCCACTTACAAACAGTTCACCTATATTGAAAAATAAAAGTTAGAATATAAACATTTAACTTGACAAATTTAATAAAGATTGTAAAGAGAAGGGTTAATTAAATTTTTGGTCCCTGCAGTTTTGTTTTTAGTCCCTATAAAAATAAATCACACTTTTTAGTCCCTATAAAATTTTCCGTTAGTGTTTTTAGTCCCTGTTAAATTAAAATTTGTTTAATTATGCTTAAAATTTTAATTTTTTTAATGATTTTTTACATACTTGTTTAAAACATTATAAAAGGTTCCGCCAAAATAAATTAGCTCAAAATTTTATTTTTAGGTCCAAATTTTCGTTAGTTTTATCTTGAATTTTTGGCGTATTAAAAAAATTATATTTAATTCATTACATGTTAAAAAATTATAATTTTTTATAAAAGAGATTATTATAATGTTCTTAACATGTCTGTTAAAAATAATTTAAAAATATAAAAGTTTAAGTATAATTAAACAAATTTCAATTTAATAGGGACCAACACATACTTTTAGTCCTTGTAAAATTAAAATTTGCTTAATCGTGCTTAAACTTTTAAATTTGTAACATATATTTTTCACATACTTACTTAGAATATTATACTAAGTTCCTCCGAAAAAAAAGTAACTTAAAATTTTATTATTAGGTCCAAATTTTCATTAATATAATTTTGAAAATTTGGCTTTTAGAAAAATTCATTACATGTTAAAAAAACTAAAAAAATTTACAAAAGAGTGTCTTACGATGTTATGAACATGTATGTAAAAAATATTTCAAAAATTTAGAAGTTTAAGTATAATTAAACAAATTTTAATTTAACAGGGACTAAAAACACTAACAGAAAATTTTGTAGGGACTAAAAAGTGTGATTTATTTTTATAGGGACTAAAAACAAAACTGCAGATATTTATAGGGACCAAAAACTTAATTAACCCTAAAGAGAATACCTTCATCATCAGACTCCATTTCAATGAGTAAAATAGCATCTTCATTTTCCACGTTAGAATTATAATTACATATCAATATAACACAAATACATTCATATTCAAATGAATGCACTCCATAGCCAACTTCTAGCACCCATCAAAGCCTCTAAAGTGGTCCAATGAAGTTGGCTTTGATAAGGACTTAAAATATAACCGCTGGTACTGAGCGCATATTCAGAAGCTACGGTAGAAACATGAATTGCCAACACATCTCTTGCAATTGCTTGATTTGTTGGATACTTGATGCCATTCAACTTCCACCACAATAAAATATCAAAATTTGGACTTGGTAAAACTTCCTCATCTAAATAAACATCCAACTCTGTTCTAACATATGAAGTTCTAGCTCTTATTTTTAAGATTGTCATTGTTTATATTGTGTTATATTGATAGGTAATTTTAATTCTAACCAAGATGTAATGATATTTAGAAAGAACTTGAAGATATTATTAGCTCTTTAGAAGCTTTTGTTGCTTTGAATATGAATTGGTTATGAGCTATAATGATATTTAGATAGAACTTGAAGTTGTTCTGAGTTTTGTAGAAGCTTTTGTTTTAATGATCTTGCAACTAACCAGGGATATACTATGTAGCCTCTTTAAAAATAGGTTTATTATATGGTTACTTGTTAGAAATAGGTTTATTTGAGTTATCTCACTCATTTGAAAAAGGTTCATTAGATTTTTTTTGTTGCTGTGAAAAAAAAAATGAAAAAACATGTTTTTTTTTTTTTTTTTTAACTATAGTTTTTGCGGGTGGAAACCCGTCCCCATTGGAGGCAGGTTTGAGTGTGAAGTTAGTTACTATCCCCTACAGGGTTTGGGGGCGGGGGAAGGAATGGGTACAGTGAAGCGGGGGCGGGTCAGATAACTCGCCCCCGCACCGTTGCCATGTCTAATAAAGAGTTGGGAGGAGGACGTTCGCTCGTGGCTCATCCTACTAGCTTTGGTAAGACTGAATAATGATGAGTTAAGTCGGTAATAGTTTTTTTTGGTTGTGTTGTGGTGGTTTAGTAAGACATGCATATATATATTATATAAAATTTGGATTCTCAACTAAGCCTCTGATTAGTCAGGTTTTTTTACCCCGCCCCGCCATATATATAAAATAATATAATTAAATACCCATCCATTCTGAATTGTCATTTCATACAAATTAAAAAATGCAATTATTTTTGTGTTGAAAAGAGAAATTATGAGTTATTTTATAAATTTATCTTTAATTAATATATCATAAATATAATTTAAAAAATTGAAAGAAGAGGGAGTAATAGATTGTTAAGAGTATAGTAAGAAAGTTATCCTTTTTAGTTGTTTTTTTTTTTTTAATTAGAAATAATTATTATGTCATTTCATATTTATTTAACTACTAATTTTACAAAACACTACAAATGTAATTCACCATCTTATCCATATAACTATCAATTATCTATTATAAACTCATTTGCTATGGGCTAATTTATTAGCTATGAACTACTTTTTACCAAACAAAACATATGGTTGGAAGAAGTATGGTTTTGAAGATTAGAGCCTATAATCTGCTTTCTTGCTTCTCTTAGATGTGATCATTAGTACCACTCGACTCAATGACTAGCCTATTAAGCTAGGCTAAGTTCCCCCATTTGATTGTACGAGAGCTCTAGTCAAATACTCCCTCCGTCCCTAAATAAGTGATCTAATTGACTCTGACACACATACCAATGCATATGTTTTATCTTTGATATCTTCAATTCTCTACTAAAAAAAATTAAAAAAATTTAATATTTTAAAAATACTCATCGAGACGAATCCAACAACATCTTACATGATATTATTTATCTTTGTGAATTAGTAGAAAAGTATGGTCAAAGTATGTCAAGTCAATAATGTATATTGTCAACTGGATCATTTATTAAGGGACGGAGGGAGTACTATTCTTTGATGTTAACACTGTGATTTGTTTTTTCTTTGCTAACAGATAAAAGAGGTTTCTACGGTGCAACTAGAAAACTGATTTTTTTGAAAAAATTATTTTGTTTAGCTATTAGTACAACTGTTAATGTCATGTCAGGTGTTGTTATGTTGGTTACAATAAGTGCATAAATAAGAATCTATGCTTAATTTTTATATTTAATCAGGGGCACAATTATAATAAGTAAAGATATAATGACACATCTTATAAGTAAATATGCAATATACGATATAATCTGACGTGACATAAAATTTTCCCAATAATGATCCTCGTTTCTTAATTAGAAAAATGATTGGAACTAGTATTATAAAGGCTTGAGCTTTTTGTCATTTAACTTTTACTCAAAAGTTATTTTGATCTTTATCTTTTAAAAAATAAATTTTGATAATTTTTTTTGCCGGAATGTTGAAAAATTTATCTTTGAACGTGTCATGATTGTGAGTTGAGTTAACCTTGAACTATCCCACTTGCTTTGTGACATGTTGAAATATATTCATCTAAAATCGATGATTTATATGGTTGTCTTCTTTCCCAAAATCTTGAATATCAATTAGGATTCATTAATAAGAGTAGTTATTAGCTGGTTAGCTCTCAATCACGGGTTTATTATTGATGGTTGTTAGTCCCTATCCGTAACCCCAAAAACTGTCTTGGTTAGTAGATGAAAGAGCTTTATCACTAGTCATATATTGCCTTATTTTTCCTTTTAAAATAAAGAAAATGTAAACAAGTGTCATCGAGACATTCTTTTAAGACATTTAAATTGTAAAATTTTATGAGAATAGAAATTGAAACAATTAACTTTTTTAGTGGATAATTTCTTAAATTAGAATGCTCGTTAACAAAACTCTTAAAATAATTGTCATTTTAAAATACAAATGTAACATTTATTGATTTTTTCAGCTAGCATATTTTTATTTATTAAATTTCACTCCACTAATTATAATTAATAAAAATATTTTAATAAATAATAATAATTTTATCATTAAGGGGTGTATTGGATTGAGATTTTAAAAGACTATTTTGACAAAAAAAGTCTTGAAGATTTTAAAAGATTGTGGAGGAATGTATTAACTTTCAAAGGATTTTAAAAGACTTTTGAGATTTTGAGGGATTTTAGCTCATAGACTTTTAAAGATTTGAAAGCATTTTATGAGAATTCATAAGATTTGAAATGACTATCAAATTTTAGCAATAATTCAAAATTACAAGAGTTGACTAAATAAAAAATCAAAGGTTTGCTAGACCAAAAAAAAAAAAAATCAAAGGTTTGCATGATAAAAAATAAAATCGATACAATTTTTATGGGATTGACTACTAATAATAATATACTATAATAATAATTACTTAATAAAATCAAACTTACTCCTTGAAAAAAAAAACTTATTGATAATAATAAAATAAACATGTAAGAGCACGAAAAAGAAAACATGAAGTAAATAATGTGATCAACAACAACCAATTCGTGAAGAAAATAAAAATGACGAGAATAAAAAAAAATTAAAACCTGGAAAAAGAAAACAAACATGAAATAATGATACTGAGAGAAACAAAAAATGAAGTGGGAGAAGGAGTAAAAAGTCTCAAGAAATCTCAAAGTTATGTGTGGGAGACAAAAAAGTCTCAAGGTTAGATGTGAGATTGTTAGTAGGTACATTTTACACTAAAAAGTCTCACAAAATTGATTACTCACAACAATCCATTAAAATCCTTACAATTTTGAATACCAATAGACAATTTTTAAGTTGTGCAAAATCTCAATTGAATACCACTGGATTTTATTGAACTAATTAAAAAATCATGAAAATCCTAATTGAATACCACAAGAATGTTTTAGATTCCTTAGAAGTCTTGATTGAATACCTAAAGACTTTTTAAAAACAAAAAAGTCTTTTAAAATCCTTTGAAATCTCAATTGAATACACCCCCTTAAAATTGACCAAACTAATCATATTTTTAAGAACCACACACAATTCAAACATGCCAATTAAATTGAATGGAGGAAGTATATTAGATGAGCATATTACTTTGTAAAAAATGTTGATCATTAATTAAATGCGTCTTTCAATCATAGTTAATTTTTTTTTTTTGGTAATACAATCATAGTTAATTTTATCTCGAGTGTTAACAAGATTCATGATGATTTTCAAATTTTCGACATGGGATTTGTGATCTCTATTTTGTCAAACTTTGTTAATGCTATTGATGTTTTTATCTTCTATTCTTATTTGAATATAGATATAGTGAAATGAATAGTGTAGGTAAAAGGATGAATTGTATAATATTGCAAAGATAATGTATAAAAATAAATATTGAAAAATAAGGAAACTAAAATTGGGAGATACAAATTCAGTGTGAACTAGTTTGTCATTGATGTCAAATGAGAATTATCACCAATTTACGATTATTTATAAAATTGGGTTATAAAGTTGGTTTATGAGATAATAATATTATGTTTTTTTTGCTTACAATGTTATAAGTTCTTATAGGAGTCATTGTTAAACTATTTTACGTTGACAATATACTTATAAACAAAATGAACTTGGAGATAACAATCAATGACCAAGAACATGGTTTTTCTGAAGTTATGTGGATTGGATATAAGTTTATTTGAGGCGTGTCGAACACTAAAATTTTGATACAAATATTTCTTTTATCTGAGATATTTCTTTTAGCCGTGATTGATGAAATTTAAACGCTGAGTTCTTCCCATATATTTTTAAGAAGTTAAATTAGTCTATCTTAAATTAATCCATCTAAATTGACAGCAGAGAAAATTGAACTTAAGAAATTGAAGAGGAACACAATTTTAGATTTCAAACAAATACCACATGATCAACTTAAGTGGAGTCTACCCATTTGTGTATTAAAATAGGAATGTCAATGGATATCCATAAGTACGGATAATATGATACCCGTCTTCGCTCTTTTGCATAAATATGATATTCGTGCCCTTCCAGTACCCGTGTGGGTACCCACTATACAGGTTATTCATGGATGTTGAGATATGCATGAGTACCCAAGTGCTATCCAAAAATAAGAATATAATGTCTTCTCTCCCATGTGGTTATGTGGGGTTGTTGCTAGACGCGGTTTTATTTAGAGAAGACACTTTTGGGCAAAGGAACAAATAGAACCGAAAAGACGTTCATGACTTTTCTTTTTGATTAATGAGGTTTGAGACGTTCATGACTTAACATGTAAGTTGTAACCACTTCTTAATTGAGGAGAGATATGGATCGGTGAATGTGTATGCATGGCATGCATGTGTTGTGTAATGTCAAATGTAGATACAAGAGAATATGAATATCTCACCTCAATATTCAAATATATATATGAACCTCACTAGAACCTTACTATAAAAATACACATGTCTTGTCTTGTTCCATTGGTTATTTTGGGTCCCATTTAAATAGTCACCGTCATCTGCGTGCCAGTTGTACATGAACCCTGTTCCATAAAACCAACATCCTCGTCAATAGTAGATCAGAGATGTTGACCAGAAACATAAATAAAAATGACTTAAGCGCGCACACATAAAAATAAGAAAAATTTAAAGATTAAAAAAAAAAAATGATGTGATAATTTCTAATACACAATTTTCATTTGATGATTAATTTGAAAATTCATAAAAGAGTGTCCTAGAACACTCATTAACTCGCTATGATTATTTAAGACTCAAAAAGAAAAAAAAAAAGATTATTAATATAAAACATTGTGTTTGACTGTTTTCTAAAAGTTGCAAGTACTTCTCACTCGGTTTTCCTCAGCTAATAGTTGTAGCCACTGTCGGTAGTTGAAAGCTTTTATAAGCCATATATTCAACTGAGTTTCACTCATTATTATTCTTTCCTTCTTCCATTCAAGTTTCAACTAGTGAGTTTCATATTCACCTTCTTTTCTACATAATAATGTCTGTTTTTGCCACTTTTCATTTCATGTGGTTGGATGTTTATGATTTTTGGGTCCTAAAATGCAGAAAAAAGTTGCTAGTTTTGCTCTGTAGTGAACTTTTTATTTTTTATTTTTTTTATTTTTATCTAGGAAGTGTTAAAAAGTGACAAATGATTTTTTGTATTTTATATATCTAAGTTTTAGGGATTTTCTCTTGTGTTGCTATGAATCAATATTTAAATATGGAAATGCTATGTTTCAGTTTCTGGACTAGAGTAGAAGCTATGTATGATGTTTTCTGGCACCAAATAGATGAAATAATTAAGACCATGTTGTAAGATTGACCATATTGACTCAGAATATAATTTATAGTTAAGTATTTATTAGGATCTCAATTTTATTTGACTCTCCATAACTTTCTTAGCATATATAGGTACTATGCATCTTTTTGTTTTAGCTAATTTTTGTTGTTTTTAATATGCATATCTGACAATATAGTTTTTCTTCCTCTCTATTAAAAGTTCTACCATAGATGCCATTTTTCTAGTTCATACATAACAGAAGGATCTACTTTATTTTGTTTTGTTTTGTTTTTGTTCATATAAATAAACTTGTTACATTTGTGCAGAATGAAGTTTATAAGAATGGACCAATTATTCAGTCTTGTAATATGTACACTTCTATTACTAAAAGCAGCAGAAGGGGTTACTGTGCCAATCACTTTTGTTCAAAGTGCAGTGGCAAAAGGAGCTGGTGAGAAAGTACTTTTGTGTCTGATAATGGAAAATTTATCTATGTATGTTCTTTATAATAATTGTAAAATTGATATTAAACATTTTTGTGCAGTTTGTTTGGATGGTAGTCCACCAGCTTACCACTTTGATAAGGGATTTGAAGCTGGAATTGACAACTGGATTGTTCACTTTGAGGTATGTCCCTTTCTGCAAACTGGCATCATTAATTTCCTTTTCTTTGAGTGAATAGACAAATTGATCCTCAAAATTGTGGACTGATGTGCTTACAAAGTACTAAGATTTAGTCATATTGATCGACGACTCCAATTCTAATCGAATAATGAAACAAACCATTTTGTATGATGAAATATTGAAATCTCTCCAAAGAGATGTATGAGATATTCTACCATAATCACATTATGAAATATTTTCTTGATGTAAAAACACTCGCCCTCTAGCTAAAGCTTATAATAATGATATACATATATTGTGTGATGATGTGTTACATTAGACAGTACTACTTTTATACTGATACAAGGCATGAAATCAGTGAAAATTGAATCTAATCTTATATATAGATCATATTAGATTTTGCAAATATTCTACGATGTACAAATTATGGAAAATTCTTTTGTCTTGTAATGATCTTGAGTACAATTATTTTAGGGAGGAGGATGGTGCAACAATGCAACTACTTGCCTTGACCGGATCGACACTCGTTTAGGATCATCGAAGAAAATGGATAAGACACTTTCCTTTTCTGGATTTTTTAGTAGCGGCAAAAAGTTTAATCCAGGTATTGTGTACTAGTCAATATACTACACAAACCTTAATTAAACGTTTATAGCATGAGTGCTTATCAGATAAGTTAGATACTATCTGTGCTCGTGAACTCAATCTTGAACAATAGTTGTAATTTGCAATTTCCAGATTTCTATAATTGGAACAGAATCAAGGTTAGGTATTGTGATGGTTCTTCATTTACCGGCGATGTTGAAGCTGTCGATCCAGTAAGTTTAAAAATTCAAAAGAATTTGAAATTTTGAATTATACTCTCTAATGTACTATATGCTGAGATTCTATAATTTGAATTATGAGCCAGAAAACCAATTTGCACTACAGAGGAGGAAGGATTTTTGTTGCTGTCATTGAGGATTTACTAGCAAAAGGAATGAAAAATGCTAAAAATGTATGATAGATATCATGACTTTTATCACTTTTTTCTTCTTATTCTTTAGGAATGAGTCGTGAGATTCTTATTCACTTGGGGAAATGCAACTGCAGGCAATTCTCTCTGGATGTTCAGCTGGAGGATTGACTTCTATTTTACAATGTGATCGCTTCAGAACTTTACTACCTGCAGCAGCTAAAGTGAAATGTGTCTCAGATGCTGGTTATTTTATCAATGTGTAAGTTGTTTTAGAGTACCGTAACAAATGAGATATGATCTGAAAATGCGTAAGTTATTTTAAATTTCTTTCTGGTTTTGTAAGGTTGAATTAGCTCCAACCTAAACTTTAAGAGGGTATTAGATCTATCTAGGATCCGTTGGACCGTCCACTATCTGACCACTCGGGTCAGACTCCAGATATCTATCCCTGCGCGTGTGGGGATGTGTTGAAAATATGTTTATAACTGGGAGACAATTATTTTTTTCTGAATTCTTTTCTAAAGTAATTTAATGATCAATACTTTATTGTTGTACAACAGAAAGGCTGTCTCCGGAGCATCACACATCGAACAATTCTACAGTCAAGTTGTTCAAACACATGTACTCATTCTTTCTCTATTATTATGCTGTGACCAAAATTGTGCTGATATTGTTTTACCTCTTTCTGTTGGAACACTAGAGTGAAAACATAAACCAACACTTTCCATTTGGAAGAAACATTAGAATTTTTCCTTACATTGGCACTGACTATTTGCACTTTCTTCTTTATTTTAGGGCTCAGCAAAGAATTTGCCTTCATCTTGTACTTCAAGACTCTCACCAGGGCTGGTAAGTTTGTTAACAGTAAATGTTTTAAATTCAAAACTTCTTTGGTGTTGCTGATACTTCAGAACAATTTTTGCAGTGTTTTTTCCCCCAAAACGTGGCCGCACAAATCAAAACACCGATCTTCTTTGTAAATGCAGCCTATGATTCATGGCAGGTCAGAGTTCACTTTCTCAAGAAACATCTATTTATTTTTTGAATGGCGTTCTTTTGGAATGTATTACTCCTACTTGAAACTATGTAACTAAGATTGTATTCTTTGATCAATTGGTGGGTGTATTTAAGTGGTTATGTAACACTTGATATCGTATATATGGTGGTAAGCTGATGATAGTTGGAGAGAATTATAGCGTTTCTTCTGTACTTTATGTTCTACAACATTCATAACGATTTATACAGAACTTGAAGAAATAGACTTAAGATATCAGGGTTGGTTTGGATAAAAAGCTTAATTAAGTGCTTCTAGCGTAAAAGCAATAATAAGATAAGTGTTTAGCGCTAGTGTATAGGACATTTTTACAGGTGTTTATGGAGAAAACAACGAGAGAGTTGTGTTAATATTCTTTTTTTCGTAGTTAGTTGTTTGCAGAGAAGTCCGAAGAGTAGTTTATCCAAACCGGCTCTAAAATGCAGAAGCACACTTGCACATCTATAAGATGTTTCACAATTCATCTTTCATATGCAATTGACATTTGATGTTTTCATTACTTATTTCTCTTACAAGCGCTGACATCTTTGTAGTCTTTTTTTCTGATCCTCAACTTGTTGCTTTCATTCAGATTAAGAACATTTTGGCACCAGGTGTTGCTGATCCTCATGGCACTTGGAGAAACTGCAAGCTTGATATAAAGAGCTGTTCTGCTAATCAATTAAGTACAATGCAAGGTAAGCATTTTCTGATCATGACTTTCTCACACTTAAGTTTGTTGATTCCTAAACTCAATAAGTTTTCCAAACTTCTGTATAGCCTTAGAAAGTTGTATAAAATTTTCCCTGCCTCTCATTTGTTTGCATTTATAGGCCTAAATTAATTAAGCACTTATAGTATAACTATCATATAAGTGTCTGTGTGAGGGACAAAATAAACTGAGTTTTAACTTTTAAAAAGGCAACCAATTCCGTGAGTGAGGTGAGGTAGGGGGACCGAAACTGCTATTAAGCCTAAAAGATAAAATAAAGTAAAATTTTACGCCATTTGCACGAGAGCTTTGAGGGTCATATGGATTTTATGAGTGCGCAGAGTTTTATGACTTGATTTTAATGCATCATGAATTGTTTTTTCAGGTTTCAGGACAGAATTCTTAAAGGCAATTAGTGTGGTTAGTAATTCTCCATCTAAAGGAATGTTTATAGATGGCTGCTATTCCCACTGCCAAACTGGAATGCAGGAAACATGGATGAGAACCGACTCTCCGGTGCTGGCCAAAACAGTAAGACACTGCATGTTTTCCTTCCTTGTCCACAACTTGTACATTTCCACCTTAAGAAAAGTTTAATTGCAGATGGAACTTAGAGACGGAAAAAATGAAATTGAGTCCTACTTGGATAAACAACTTAATTAATAGCTTATAAAGCATAAGTGTTTATGTATAAGTTGTTTTTATGACAAGATAAAATGAAATTAGATTGCTTTTATATAAGCTATACGCTGTTTTCATAAGCTTTCCTAGAGAACTTATGAAAATAAGCTGAAAACAACTTATGAACATGTCATTAGCTATTTTCATATGCTCTCTCAAACAGTGTCACGAGTACTTATGCCAGTAGTTAAACTCGAACTTAAAAATTTTCGCAAATTTTTATGTTTTTATGCCTCTAATTTTTTGTTGGTATTTCAACTTTTTTTATGGAAGTGTTTTGTTTTGAAATACTAACTTATGTTATTTACAATGTGCAGACAATAGCAAAGGCTGTAGGAGATTGGTATTATGATAGAAGCACTTTTCAGCAGATAGATTGTCCTTATCCTTGCAACCCTACTTGTCATAACCGTGTTTTTGAATGAAATTAACAAAATATAGGTTCATTCAAGTACACATATAATTTCTACAAAACTACACTTATTGGTTAACTAGTCATGAAATCATGAGAATGTGATTTGTAATTTCTAAGCTCTCAAAATAAAGGATGTTCAAACTACTATATTAAATAATTTATTTTATGCTACTACAACTTGATGTATCTATTGTCTACTATACTGAAAAGCCAATAAGGCACCTTTGATTATTGGTTAACAACTTTATATTATTCAAATTATTTTGATAGTTCTGATGGAAGAGGTCTTCATTGTTTTGATAGTGGATAGATGAATTATTTTTGTAGTTGAATGCAGAAGAAAATCTACTTTATATAAAAAAATGTAATTTCATAGTTGGCTTTCTAGATTTTCAAATTACATCGGAGTTTCAAAAAGATCAAACTTAAACCTAAAATTAAATTTAAAACAAGCAACGGGTCTAACATAAGATTTCTTGAAATTTTTTGAGACAAAATTAAACCTTGAAGTGTTTAACTCACCTAATCTATTTGTATTTAAGGATTGAGAAATGATATTTCTATAACTAATTTGTGACAACTTTCATGACAACTTTATCTCTTATACATACATTATCTTTTCACTTTTTTTTTTTCTTTCTCTTTCTATTGCTTTGGTTTTTGTGTTAATATCTACTTTTCTTTAAAAATCTATGGTTGTCCCATGGAAGTGGATCCTCTCCATGGAGATCCCTCATGTTTTCTCCGGTGCCTAACAATCCACCTTTAATTACACTCTCTCTTCCTTTTATTATTACAGACACATTCTATCACCTATTTAATGGAGGGCTTAGATTACACATGAGAGAAAAAACTGAATACAATCTCCTTTCCTTTTATTATTACAAATGATTGTTCAAATAATATCCCTCTTAAGAATTTAAAGATTCGAAAGAATCTTATTTATTTCCCTTGGCTCCATTCATGTAATAATACTTTCCAGGCATAAAATGTTTAACTTAACCTCTAAGAATGCTTGGAGATGCCACTTTAGAAACACTTTTCCACTTTAAAAATACATTACTATTGGAAAAGAAATCTTTTATTTCTTGAATCAAAATTGCATGGATGTGATACCTCATGGTGGGTGGAGTGCAATGAATCAGAGAAGTAAACTACTTCCTCAATATCCATTGTGAATAACTTGTAATTCAGCAAACAAGATGTCATATGATCATTGGAATAAATTGTGAAATGAAAAAAGAAAACAGGACGTCAAGTTAGCCTGCAAATTGAATAGTGATGTCTCATGTGATTTCTAGGATCTATTTTTTTTTCAAGCAACTTAGTAATTAAACTCACACACTATAATATAAGGAATTTGAGGTTCAAACTTCATACCCTTCATATTAATATCTATAGAGTTGCCAATCGAGATACACTTACATATTCTAGGATCTTCTTTTTATCTTAAGCTATGAGAAGATGTCCTTATTAATGTGGCATTAACTGAAAATTAAAGAAAGCCCGCCTAATAACCGTTTTCAGTCAAGACTCAAATTTAATTTCTCTCAAAACAATATGTCATTGACTTAAGCTCATAAACGCATGAACCCATCATCAATTGCTTAATTTGTAAGATATAATTAAAGGGAAATGACACCTTAGAAAAAATCTATTAATTTATATTTATTAGTTTTAATATATTAAAAGGAAACGACACTAAAATTAAATTAAATTAATTTAAATTAAATCAAATTAATAAAATATTTATTAAATAAGTAGTATATAATTTTAAGATGTTTTGAGTGTTTTTTCTCTAAAAAAAAGAAAGATGTTTTGAGCGTTTTATTTGTATTAGTATTTACCAATAGATTGATTCAAGCAATAAGGAATTTGATCCACTTAAATAAGTGTCAATGAGTTCAGCCCAATTAGTAGTGGGCTATACGTTCCGATGGGCCAGCCCGGCCCATATTTTAAAATGTATTATTTTGTTTTTTTCGAAAAAAAATCGATGGAATGAACAATAAAGCTACATATCACATTTTTTTAAATAGAAACATATTACATCAAATAAATCACATGTCTTCGTAAACTTAGTTAAATTACATATAAAATGTCTATTAAATCAACATCCATAAGGATAAATAGCACAAAAGAATCAATGCAAAAGTAGAGTATTTATCATAACTCACAAAGTGAACCTTGAAGACAACAAAATTTAATATTACATAATAAAATAATTCAGTCTTACCTAGTAAAACTATTTATAAACTATTTATTTATTTTAAAAGGGCCGGCCCGCAAGCCCGACGGCGCAGCCCAGGTCGACCCATCTAAAATGCAGGCCTGATGGGCTGGCCCAAAAATGATAGGATTGTTTTTTCATGCCTTTTTTACGGCCCGACCCACACAAAAATAAAGGGCCGAAGGGCCAGCCCGGTGGGCCTGATCCATTTTGACAGCTCTAATGTGGAGCTTTATTATTTTTTATGTTTTTGTTATGTTAACCCTCTGATTTTCAAGAGAGTGAGACTCTATTAATTTGGAGTTCGTTTAAGAGGAAAGTAAAACCTAACCAAGAGTTGTTCCACACAGAAATTGAAAATTCTTCTAAATAATTTGTCTTTTAATGGAGTGCTAATTATGGGGGTGTTTGCGGTGCGGTGCGGTTCGGTTTTGAGCATAAAAGTCATCCAAACCGCGAGATAAAAAAGCATGCGGTTTGGTTTGGTTTGGCTTGTGCGGTTTATCGCGAGATAAAAAAATATTACATTAACTCTAATATTGCCAACTTGTTACAAAATAAACATAGAGCATTTTATTTTGTTGTTTATATGATAAAATATTATGTAAAACTTATATCAAAATAGGTAAAATTAAGAAGAATCATAAGCATGAAACAAATTATTGGAAGAAAAGGAAACAAATTCATCACTGGAAATGAATTAAAAGAGATGGAAAGGAATTAGAATCAAACCTCATAGTGCAGCAATGGAAAAATCGAATCAAAAGAGATTATTGTTGGGCTATGTAATTGGGCTAGTACATGTTTAAGTAATATTCATTATTCTTGCGGTTTGGTTTGGTTTGGTTCGGTTGTTGAGATACAAACCGCAAACTGAACCAAACCGCGCGGTTCAGTAAAAAAGTCATCCGAATTCATCCAAACCAAGTGCGGTTTTTTACGGTTTCGAATTGAATTAGTTTAATTTACGATTTTTCTATTGGATTGGTTCGATTTTGAACACTCCTAACTAATTAACCCCTTGGGCTCAATTGCTTGGTTACAAATAGGGCTTAATCAAAGAATGCAGAGCTTTTATTAATCTCTACATAAGTTATAAAAACAATTTATGTGGAGTTTTTTTTTTTTAACAGAATTTATCTCATTTCTCATATACCCATAATGACATATGTATATGACAAATATCGTTTATTTTCTAAGTGTTTAATAAAACTATTCACCCAAACCGAATGATACTTATCAAGTAGATGAACTATAGTCTTTCGACATTTTGATATATTACATGATGATGGTTACTCCGTACAATTTCAGTGTTATCACTTGTAATTCGATTTGTCATACCAGCGACATCAGTTCCTCCCTAAAAAACTAAAAAGATAAAAGTTATTTGGCAAGTTACATTTCTTTATAAAGGGCCACTACAAATGACGTGGTAACCAAAAGTATAACACTACTTCTCAACTATAATTTAACTATTTCGACCCAAAAAAAAAAAAAAAACTATAATTTAACTATCTATAGATACTAAAAAAAAACTCATCTTGTCATAACTGTGTGGTGAATTCAGATACAATAATATCAAATATTTCTAGTAACTTAATCAAGTATTTTTCAAACAATAAATTTAATAATGAAGTACCCAAGGAAGGTAACATTCTAGGGTTTAACTTCAATACTAAAAAGCAAAAGCCCATCAAAAGTGCTAATTAAATGTTTGCCTTAGGTTAGTAAAGAAAAAGAAGTACTCCTACCAATTGTGTGATTACGAGAAAATTGTCAATTTTTTTTAGGGAATGAGAAAATTGTTCATACAAATGTTTATATCGATGAAAGTTAATTATAATCAACAATAAAACTTAAGTACAACTAACTTATTAGTACATTGTTCCTTCAAAAAAAAAAAACTTATTAGTACATTGTAGATTTCATAAATGTTCGATGTATTGGAGTTAGAATAATATAACCTATATTTTGTCATGAGTAATGATGTTTATACAAATATTTTATAAAATAAGGGTCTCGATGATTTGTTTTTTTTGAATTTACGGTCTCAATGACTTTTTTCTTTTCTTTCACATTTGGACTCCATTTTTTTTATATACTAGTATTATGAAATATAATTTTATAATTTCTCTCCATTAAAATCCTCCCACCCCATTATCTATATTATCTATTCACTATAAAACTATATAATGAATACCACATTTCTTTTTGAGAAATAGATTATCCACTTAATTAGTGGTCTTCAAAACTATCTATTGCATACTATGACTACATTAATTGTGAGCATACCTATATAGTGCTGGAAATCATTCATCAGCTCCCATCCCCTGACAAAACAAATCTATACTAATATAATACCACTATACCACTATATATATATGCGTCCAACATCTTAAACAATAGATAGTGGCCATTATAGTTACTGCAAGTTTCAGACAAAGTGGAATCTCATATCACATTCACTGCATCGTTACATAAATAAATCATCAACCAGTTCACATTTAAACAACTGATGTATTTCCTTAATAATTTCTGGGATCAATCATACTAAATAGCCAAATTGAAGTATCCGGGTCGGTTTGAAAATTCAAAGTCCGCATATGATCTGGTTTAGACAGTAAATTATCAACCCGATTTTCACCCGGACATTTTGAACTGACCCAATAAAATAAAAACCCAATACAGGTTTGCTAATCAATCGTAGAATAAATCCAATATCTCTGCGTTCAACCATAGAGACTAAACACAATAGATGATAAAACTCTTTTTCAAAAAATCATTTATCAACTTATCATCTTGTGTGCTCACGGTATACCATGATATCTCATAACTAATTCTACTATATCAATAATATAGGAATGTTAATCAAAATACAAAAATTCAAAAGTCGGTTATAACTAAATTTGTTAATAATTTGCGTTGTTTTTCTAAATTTAGACTTTATTTGTTGGTGTGAACCGGTATAGCGTGCAAATGCATAGTCTATGCATTTACGCGTCAGTTTTATAAGATTGAGTTAGACTTTTATCCAGTTTAAACTTTACAAGTCGATTTTGTAAGATTGAATTAGATTCAATCCAAAGAATTTGAGATGTATTAGACTCTATTCATGATTCATTGGACACTTGCTATTACAGCTCCTCTATCAAGCAACTACAATCACTCCCTAGATGTCCATTTTTGGGCGTAAGAGGGGTGCGTTAAGTGTTTCGCATTGAATAAGATACAACATAAACACAAGTTTATAAGTGAGAGAAATCTTCACTTTATAAATAGACTTTGTTAAGTTGAGTTAGATTCAAATCAAAATTTTAAAAAATACTGATGTGTGAATGTACGTGAAAGACTCCATATTTGTTTACAGTGACACGATAACTACAAAAATTAACAACGAGAGTTTATTAAATTTGTTTGGGAGGTTTTTTTGGAAGGTTTTGGATGAGAGAGCTTTAAAAGGGTTATATTCTTTATATATATTTGATACTATTTTTTTTGACAAATATATATATTTGATACTTGATATTTTAAAAATTTAAATGAATATCATGATAGACGATTATATTTTTTTTATTTTTTTGGTTCAATGACAATTAATTGATTTTAAAAAATATTTTATAATATCTTTAATTTTAAAAAATAGTACAATGCCCCAGTTAATTGATTTAGGAAAATATATTCCCTCCCTTTTAAACCGTTCATCCAAACATTCAATTTCAAGATAATATTTGTCAACTTACAAAATTCAGATCCTACTTTAACATCACAATTTTGAGTACTACTAGTTTCACTATTTACTCTATTGTAAAAAAAAATGCTTCACTATTTACCCCAAACTAATATGTACTATTCGAAAGGAATTCATAATCAACCGGCGTAGACATGATAATCCATCTTTAACCGAATATTTAATATAATTGAAAGAGCAACGATGGTTAAACAAATTACCAATGTCATAATAAAAGCATGAAAATTATTTGCACAAAAAAACAAAAGCATGAAAGTTACTACACTGTATACAATTTCTTCTAGCAAATGAGTGTTGAAATGCTATTTTGGCTTCTTAGTTGAGCAAAAAAGTGGAAAAACAGAAAAATACCGTTTTTGTGTCACTTTCTTAATAAAATCAAAAATGGCATATAACTCCAAAGAAACTAAACTCAAACGGCAAATTCTCCCTCCATACGGTCCTATCCAACTTTTATTCTCAACTTACTCAAAGAAGTCATTTTATTTTCATCTTTTTTTTTTTTTGAGGGAATTTTCATCTTAATCATTGCTTATATCAATAGGTCACATTGTGTAAAAAAATAATATCAAAGTGTCACATTAATTATTTTTTTTACTATTATATAAGACACACCACCCTGAACACACTTTCATTCATACTCTCCATATTACACCACCCTACCTTACATTTCAGGTTCACCTAGTTTATAACCTTCATTCTTTTCTACTTTGTACAAAATAATGCATTTTCATTTTGGTCGTTTTTTGTCCAACCTATTTTCCTTTGTTTTTTATGCATAGGTTCCATTTTCTTTTGATTGAATGGAGAGTTCAAGAATCATAAAATGGTTAAGTACTCTACTATGTGCCCTGCTATTCCTAAAGACACAAGGACAGTATGTTCCATTGACTAGGCTCGAAAGTGCGGTATCGAAAGGAGCTGGTGAGGATTTTCTTTTGCTGTTTCAATAACTGTTATTTATATATTTTTTTAGTTCTTGATTTTATGTTTGTAATATGTTTATGTATATAATAGTAGAGAAGTTGAAGTGTTAACTTCTTGTGCAGTGTGTTTGGATGGAAGCCCCCCAGCTTACCATTTTGATCAAGGACATGATGAAGGAGCTAACAATTGGATTGTTCACATTGAGGTCCCTTTCATTAAACTATCATTTAACATAAAGTGTTTGATGACTCATGATCACAACATCATTTTGTGTTATAAGATGGACTTTTTTTTTTAAATGTTAGCTTTAGTCGATTGTCGTTTCTCTTTTTCTTGGACAAACCACGGAGAGTATCTTTTTGTTGGCGTCATATGATCCATGTAGCTGACTCGACCTGTTGGAATAACATTTGGTTGTTATTGTTGTATATGATTTTTATTTAATTTAGGGAGGTGGATGGTGCCATAATGTAACGTATTGCCTTTATCGGAGGGACAGTCGATTAGGTTCGTCGCATGAAATGGAAGAGCAAACTTACTTTTCTGGATATTTAAGTGACAACCAACAATATAATCCAGGTATTGTATAATGTCTACTTTGCTAATAATCAATATATACTGTTCTTTCCTTGTTAGCCAAATATTTGGTGTAGCTTTCCAATAATTTTTTTTTTTTAATAAATTTTAGATTTCTACAATTGGAATAGAGTCAAGGTTAGGTATTGTGACGGATCATCATTTACCGGCGATGTTGAAGAAGTTGATCCAGTAAGTTTTGCAAAATCCGAAGAAGTTAAAATTTAAATTTCAAGGAAAATTGGAGTCATATTTATACTATGATCTAATGATATTCTTATAATATGTTACATAAATCAGACGACGAAGTTATACTACAGAGGTGCAAGGATTTTTTCTGCTGTAATGGAAGAGTTACTAGCAAAAGGAATGGATCATGCTGAAAATGTACATGACATTAATTAATGATTTTCCACTCTTTAATCCCTCTTGATTTTTTTTTTCAATCACTAATTAAAATTTGTAACTATAGGCTATTCTTTCTGGATGTTCTGCTGGAGGATTAACTACTATATTACACTGTGACGGATTTCGAGCACTATTTCCTAATGAAACTAGAGTGAAATGTGTCTCAGATGCTGGTTATTTTGTTAATGTGTATGCTCCTTTAACTTTCTCCCTATAGATACTCTTTTTTGTTACATATTTATAATTCAAAAGATCATGTAATGATTTTATGTTGTTGTATAACAGAAATGATATCTCAGGAGATCATTACATTGAAGATTACTACAGTCAAGTTGTTGCAACACATGTACTTCATTGTTTTTCTCTGACAGTGGTTTTGTCGAATTCACTATGATTCCAAATATTCAAGGAGACTTATTTGTTTTTCTATATTGTTTTAGGGCTCAGAAAAGAGTTTGCCTTCATCCTGCACTTCAATGCTCAGTCCAGGACTGGTAACTATGACTTGTAATTTTATCTTGCAGCTTCGCAATTTCTATTGCGCGTTTCTAATACTTATGAATTAACATGCAGTGCTTTTTCCCGCAATATATGGCATCAAGTATACAAACACCAATCTTCATTGTAAACGCAGCATATGACTCATGGCAGGTAGAATTTTTGTCACTTAACTAGCATAATTTGTTTTTCAACATGGCGTTACTTTTGAATAATTCTGTCACTAAAAAAACTTCTTAAACCATGTTTATATTTTTTTCATCAATTTGTGGATTCAATTCAAAGATGAAGTAGTAACATTAAATAGGTTGTATTGGTTGGTAAATTAATGATCATTTTAGGTATAACCAGCGTTAGTGTCAGTATCGTGTCTAGTGTCAGTGTCAATGCATCACAATGAAATTTCTTATGATTCAGATCAAAAACATTTTGGCACCTGGTGATGCTGATCCCGACGGCCAATGGCGTAGCTGCAAGACCAATCTAAACAACTGCTCACCTGAACAGCTAAATATAATGCAAGGTTAACATTTTCTGCTCTAGTGACTTGACAATATATACTTAGGTATATGATTTGTTTACTGCAAAATTTTCCAATATTTTTCTAACTTTACTTTCATGAATGAATTTTTTTGCAGACTATAGAACACAATTCTTAGAGGCATTGAGTCCTATAAGCAATTCTCCATCTAATGGAATGTTCATAGACTCTTGCTATGTCCACTGCCAAACAGAACCGCAGGAAACATGGTTTAAAAGCGACTCTCCAATGGTTGGCAATAAAGTATGAGACTGCATTCTTTCATTTCCTTTCTTTTTCCTTCTAAGAGATTCAGATTCTCTGCAGTCACGCGGTCGTGTATCACAGACGTTGGATGAAGATCAGACGGCTTGTATTTCGTGTTGTATCACGAACAAATTTGATGAAGTAGAGTACAAGCTGTCTAATCTTCCTCTAACGGTTGAGATCACTTGACTTCGTGACCGCACGTTTTCCCACATGTAAGGATCTCGACCATTAGATGAATATCCGACGACTTGTATTTCAAGTTGTATTATGAAGCCGGTTTGGTGAATAATCTTCATCTAATGGTTGAGATAACTTGACTTTGTGACAACATGTTTTAATTTCCCTAACTAAATGTGTGGATCTCGACCATTAGATAAAATATCAAATGACTTGTATTCGAGTTATGAAGCCGATTTTAGTGAAGTTAGAATACAAGTTATCTGATCTCATCGAACGGTTTAAATAACTTGACATCGAAGCAACATATTTTCTATGACTGCAAGAAATCCGCATCCCTCTACGAGTCAAATAATTTTGTTTGGTTGATAATTTGCAGACAGTTGCAAAGGCAGTAGGAGACTGGTTTTATGAAAGAAGTCCTTCACGTGAGATAGACTGTACTTACCCTTGCAACCCTACTTGTCAGAACCGTGTTTGGGAGTCAGCAACTGCATCATACCCAGCAATGTACACTAGAGTCTACTAATTTAATATATTTTTCATTCCTATGGCATAAAAAAATAGCATTATTATTGAATGTAAAAATAAAGCAAGCATAATAAGAGAGAAAGCGCCATTGCATTGAGCTTGTGTGCTAGGCGCAATCAATTATTGTCCAATTTATATTTACTATACTCTCTATAAAATTGTAAGTTCCATGGTTTCACTAATTGATTGTCTACTTTTTTTAATGTTGGTACCAATATCCTATGGACAAATTAATTCAAAAGCATTTTTGTATGATGACGGCAAGGACAGAAAGCAAAACATTTATAACGATTTACATATTTAAGCCATAATCTTATATTATAATGAGTTTATCTTTAATACGAAGATATCAAATACTATTTTATATTTTATTTTTGTCTAAATTAACTTGCACTAAAACTGTGAATACCCAAAATAAATCTACACTTCAAATTTATTTAATGTAAATTTCAGAAACACGTTACATTACACCAAAGAAAAATGCCAAAACTAGTTTAAATCTCAGTCGTGGCATGCCACTGTTCCTCTGCTTTCTCACACATTTTTTTCTCTGACAACTACTGAAGTTGCTCTGTCTCTGTCTCTGTCTCATTCACTCATCTACTTCCATCATCACCAACATAAAAATGCAACCTTTTAGTTTCATCCTCTCATTTTCTTTCACCCATTTCAACCATAACACTTCATTTCACCTCAATCTTCAAAACAATGCAACACATTGTTACATAACAATGCAGTGGTAGTTTAGTTTTACTTCATTATAGATCTCACCCATCTTCCGGAATCTAAAAAAGACAGCATTTTGATTTCTGGGTTTTGTTTTTTAAGGTGTTTGAAAGTTTTTTCTTGTTGTGGGTCATGGGTTCCAATAGTAGCAAAGCCACTAGGAAGAGTAGTTCAAAGGGACTGAAAGGGTTTCATTCTTCTTGTCTTGGAACATGTTCTGGATCTCATGACAGTGATAATGAGGAACAGGTTGTTCCTTAATTTTCATAATGTTACTGTTTTTTCAACTTTTTCTTATCTTGTTATTTCTTCATTATGCTTATAATTTGATTGGATTTTTTTAAGTGTAATGTGATTATACCAACCTGTTAAGGATTTAGATGTTACTTTATGGTTTTGTCACTGTTTGATTAATTATATTTTGAAGAATCATCTTTTCTAATTTTCATGCAGTTTCTGTTTCCAAAGAGTATTTTAGCAAGTTATAACTAAAAAGTAGTTAAATACACCTTGATGTACATGTTGCTAAAATACTCCTAAAAGATAAGTAGGTGTAAGTTAGCAGCTCCAATAGGAATTTGCTAGAATAAACTCACTTATTTTTTTTAGATGGATTATGTTAGCAATTGATAACTAAAAAGAGTTGGTAATTAATATTTGATTAGTTTAGTGTAAATAATTTTGCTTTGTGTCTACCTGAATAGTAAATTCTATGCTTGGATAACCATGCATCACATTATTCTGATCCTTGAGGTGTCAACCCAGCGGTAAAAGTTTGAACTTGTAACTTCAAAAGAGACGGAGTTCAAATCCCCTTAGAGATAGTAGTAATAACCATTATTGCCATTTGGATATGAATGTCTTGTATTAATTGTAACTCATTCTGTGGTTTGTGATCAGAATAAAGTAAATGGCAATGATGTTACATATGCTGATAATGGCAATCTATCTGACCGAGATGAGGTTAAAGCCGGCTACAGTGACAATACTCGCAGTTCTGTTCACGCTTCTTCAACTAATTTGTTGAATCCTACCAGTCGATTCCTTTCTCAGTTCGGCATCACTCCTGGTAATCAAAGCTCCAGATTTAGCATATTTACCGGTTCAAGGTCATCGAGGCCTTGTCCTGTTTCTTCTACAAGACTTTCAATATTTGGCAATGATGTTGAGCGTAATCTACATCCAGGACCTTGTAGCAGTTTGACTAACATAAATGAAACAACACGGTGTCATGAAGATACTGCAATTAATTTCAGGTCAAATGCCTCAGGATCAGGTTTGCCTTGCATCGGTGGCATTGGTGCAAGAGATGAATTGGAGATAAACTTATTTTCTCCGAGAATTCAAACGGAGACAGAACATACCAAGACTAGACATTTAGATCAGCGAAATGGAACTCGAGAACAAGTTGAAGAGAATGTTCGTTTTAGTCGAACTTTAAGTGTTGGAAGACTTCGTGACAGAGTCCTTCGTCGATCAACATTATCTGACGTTACCTTTTTCCCTCTGCAACAAGAGAGAGAACTCAGAGACGATATTCAGAATACTCTAAGGCAAACATTAGAGGCAGATTCAAGAGTGTCACCATCGGATCATAGTGCTTATAGTTGTTCTACATCCAGATATCCTCAATCTAGTATGTCTAACTCCATGTTTAGTAATCAAAACTATGACGTTGAGACCTCACAATTGCGAGAAGGTAGGTATCAGGATCTACTGGAGCATAGGTCCAATTTCCTTGAACGAAGAAGAAGAATACGGTCACAGGTCCGTTCTCTTCAGAGGTTGGGTAGCCGGCGTGAAAATCAATCTGCACATGAGAGATCATGTATCTTGTCTGGTCAACATAGAAGTGCTCGTTGTATGTGTCGATTCAGAAACCGTGACACTAATTCAAATGATGACACTGGTACTAGAGCTAGCATATCAAGAGTTGTTGTACTTGCAGAAGCCTTATTTGAGGTAGCTTTATTAATGCTTAAGATTTCGATCAACATTAATAATATTATTTATACAATTTGAATCTTTTGTACATATTTTAATTAGGTTCTGGATGAAATTCACCAGCAATCCGTAGTTTTATCTTCCCATCCTTCTGTATCTTCTATTGGATCTGTTCCTGCACCTATCAATGTTGTGGAGTCATTGCCTGTCAAGTTGTATGAGAAGTTTCATAAGCATCAAGAAGATGCTACACAGTAAGTATTTGAGTTTACCGCTGTTTGGAGGATTTAAACCGGATTAGTAACTAATTATTCTGATCAGATCAGCTAAAATACAATGGAGTGGACTACATACTCAAATGTTAAAATTCTAACACTGCAACACAAGTTTTGAAAAGAAAAAAAGAAGATGCAATGAAGTCCACTGGCTTATATTATAATATTCCTTTTTGAAAGCTGAAAAGTTTTATCATGGAAATATAAGTATTGTGATATAGTGTGTGCCATTTTCGCTTGTAATTGGTGTAACTTGTTATCACTTGCATTGTGTTCATGTGTATGTGCATCGTGCCTATTTATTCGTTAGTGTACATGTATGTTTGCGGAGCTTTTGTTTTTCTGATCTTTAGCTGGCTTAGGTGTTCACTAATATTTGATTATAATAGCTATATTTTACTGTTACCAGTGCTAACCTTATAATTTCTCAGATGCTATATATGCCTTGTAGAGTATAATGATGGAGACAGCGTGCGTGTTCTGCCTTGCAATCATGAATTTCATAGAACATGCATAGACAAATGGTTGAAGGAGATTCACAGGTATGAGAAAATAGATATCCAGATTTCCTTCTTGTTTCTATCACTAGAGTTACACATTTGCACCATTTCCCTCCAATACAGAAGATCTGAAACATATCCATATTACCTGTACATATGATACGAGGAACCAGAGATGCACGCGCATCTGCATAAAATAACTTCAAAAGCAAAAAATTTATAGCGTACATATTTTCAATCATGGGACACCTACCCCCTTTTCTAACTTGGCAACATATTTATCTTGTATCTCTAGCTCTTCAAATGTTTTCTTATTTATTAGCACAGGGTTTAAGATTAAGTATGTTGAGTTTCATCTCATTTGTATATCTGGCAGACAAAACCCTCAAATTCAATGTTTCGTTGCTCAACGCATGCAATCTAAAAGTTTGACGTTAGACCCTCTTTCACAATTAAATTCAAGACAATTATGAATACAGTCTCCATTTATACAACCAAACTATTTCAACACGTAAGCGTCTTTTTGAGGTGGAGAATCCTAATATTATTAGACGTGACATTGTTGACCGTCACACTGAGTTGTTCTCCTCTAATGATATTGGGATTCTTTACCTTCAAAAGAATGTCGCGTTTACCTTGTTTTATTCTTTTCATATGTAATAATTTTGTTATTTACGATTCATTCGAATGCAACTCTACTTGCCTCGAGAGTCTTTGTATGCATCTAACCTCTTCAATTATACACAGGGTATGCCCACTATGTCGGGGGAACATCTGCATTTCTAACTCACCTCCAACTCGGAACTTTAGTGGTTAGTTTGTTGATCCGCATCTATTTTGAAACACTTGATCTTTTATGTGGGGGAATATCAGAAGTTCAATCATTTTCTATTGGTATTTTCATTATTGTAAATGGTTATTTACTCCGATTGCAGAATAAATATGAAAAATATAGTTGGAGAAAGAAAAGAATGTTAAGGAGGAGGTTAGTGAGGGTTATCTTTTGGTTACTTTCTTTGAAGGCCATCACATTGTTTCCCCCAAAATATAATTTTGGAATATTGCAGATGATTGTGCCTGACAAAAGGGTGCTTGTGCATGTTGTATTTCAGATGTTGATATTCTAACAGATGTTTAAATATATTATGAGTTAGACAAACACTCTACAATTTGTGTTATAATCAATGTTTTGTTCTTTACAAGAATTCTAGGTGCATATAACTATTTTATAAAAAATATGCTATTGTATATAGGCCTGTTTTTTTGAAGGAATGCTATTGTATATAGGCTTTTGTTTTGTCATAAATTTCTGGTATCTATGTATCCATATTCTATCACATGTGTACTATGTATCAGACTTCATTTTTCTTATTGGCCTAGTGGCCAACATATACTCAATAAAGGGGAGGGGGAATGTGGTGACCCAGTTCAAAACCGGATCACCATATAAAATGTCCTTAGAGCCAAACTCAAATAAGTAAGGGTTTCAATATTTTGGCTAACGAGTGTGGGTAAAGATGTTAGTTTTGTGAAAGTAGGATTCGTTTTTACCATAGAAATTAGGGTTTCTTTATTAGTTTACAACATAGAAAATAAAGTATGAAATATCAAATGTCTCAATGACAAAAGAAAAATCCAAAATCAGTCACATAACATTTTTTTTGGTGAATAACAGTCGCATAACATTTCGTCATAGACTCAATTGCTTAAAAAGGAACAATAGAATAATCAAAATATTTGTATACAAATATCACATGGAAAACTTAAGTGAATTATCTCTTAAAATCCCAAGACATAATTTGAAAAAACAATTAACATAAAGGAGAGATACTGCATTGTTTCTTCAATTACATCTGCATGATTTTTTTTATGATGACTTGAATAAGATGAATTTGTGATCTAAAAATTATGAAATTAAAATAAAGAGAGATGTGAATAGAGATGTTGGATAAAAGTGGTAGGATAAAAAGCTTTGATGTGCACCACCAAAGCTTTATATTTATAGTGGTGAAGTATACATATGAGATAAGAGGAGGAGGACAAAATTGGAATGAGGTAAAAAAATGGAGGGAAACATAGACATTTTATCATTAGGGTTGGGATCAGGGTTTGCACCACTATCTTTCAATTTATAATAGACAGATAGATAGATAAATAGATTGATGGTTAAATGGGGGTGGTGATTATGGAAATTGGTGATTAAATGTGAGAATCTATGATTTAATGTTATGGGGATTCTAAATTGGTGTTTATGTAAATGAGTGATTAAATGGCGTGACGAATGCACATTCTGTTATTGTAATATGCTTGGTGTTGGTTACAAACAAATTAAAGTAGCCGTGAGCTTAGTTTAGGTAGTAACGAACATTGCATAATATATGCAGTGACCTAGGTTCAAATTTAAGACATTCTATTTATTCACCTTAAATGTGAATTTTTAGCCATTAAACTATTTAACAAAAAAAAATTATATTGGCGAATAAAAAAGTGCATTTAAGCCTTAAAATAATGTTGACCTTATTTGCATATATGTGATGTATATATATGTTCATACATACATAGTAAGTGACGTCCATAATTTCTTGGAGTCACACTGGTGCCCATAATTGGTTACGGCCACCGTGGTGGCCTCCATACTAGATTATAGATCACAATCTTAAAATGGGAATTGGAGACGTAATTCTCTAGCGAGACTTCACATTGTGGATCAATTGTAATGATGATGATCCACCACCTTCAATCAGGGGAGGCGATATTTCGGAAATAATTTGCATTTACATACAATCGTTGCATTTAGGTTACTTATGATAGCGCAGAAAATCAGAAGCAGAAGCTAGTTCAGAAGCACTGTTCAGAAGCTAGTTCAGAAGCAGTTCAGAAGCTAGTTCAGAAGCAGTTCAGAAGCAGTTTCTGATTCTAAGGTTTATGTGAATTAGAGAGAGAATTGAGAGAGAAGAAAGTTATGATGAAATTGTAATTGATCTTTATTGATTCTACATATAAAAATGTACAAAGGAGGTAGCTTATATACAATATCTAGCTAGGTTGCTTGAAGTACAAGCAATGTAACAAATTCTAGATCTTATCTACTAACCTCTAACAAACTTGTAACAAACTTCATAACAAACTAAAACAGAATGTGATTATCACTAAACTAAACTTGAATTAAAACAAACTAACATCCTCCCTTAATTCAAGTTTCCACTTCCTTCATTCCAATCAAGCTTCTGAGCTTGATGAATCTGTCAATCTTCAATGCCTTAGTGAATATGTCTGCAAGCTGCAGCTCAGTAGAACAATGAACAATCTGCAGTGCTCCCTTGTTCACTTGTTCCCTTAGAAAATGGAACTTTGCTTCTATATGCTTGCTTCTTCCATGCAGAACTGGATTTCTTGCTAAGCTTATAGCAGATTTGTTGTCTATGAGCAATTCTATAGGTCTGCTAACCTCTATCTCCATCTCCTTGAGTATATTTTCAAGCCATATTGCCTGACATGCTGCCATACACCCTGCAATATACTCAGATTCACAGGTTGACAATGCTACAACTGGTTGCTTCTTAGCACACCATGAAATTGGAGCATTCATAAACTTGAATAGGTACCCTGAAGTGCTCTTTCTATCTTGTTTGTCTCCACACCAATCAGCATCAGAATATGCTATCAGCTCAATAGAATTTTCATTTAAGCACTTAGGAAATAAAATGCCATACTGCAGTGTTCCTTTGATGTATCTCATCACTCTTTTGGCTGCTAGCATGTGAGATACTCTTGGTTCACTCATGAATCTACTAATTATGCCAACTGCATATGCAATATCAGGTCTACTATTGCATAGATACCTCAGTGAACCAACTATTTGCTTGAACAATGTAGGATTCACAGGCTCTTCATCTTCATTCATCACCAGTTTTACATTTGTCTCAGCTGGTGATGATGATAGATTGCAGCTCATCATATTGAACCTCTTCAATATGTCAGATGCATACTTCTTTTGGTGCATCATCAATCCCTCTGCAACTTCAGTAAATTCCATGCCTAGAAAGTATGTCAATTTTCCTAAATCTGACATTTCAAACTCTCTCATCATCTGTGATTTGAATGCTTCTATCTCATTCATATCGCTACCAGTCACTATCAAATCATCAACATAAAGACAGATGAGTAGTTGATTACCTTCACTTCCTTTCTTCACATATACACCATACTCAGACTTGCATTTAACAAATTCTTGCTTCACAAGAAAGCTGTCAATTCTCTTGTTCCAAGCTCTTGGTGCCTGTTTCAATCCATAGAGAGCTTTGTGTAATATGTACACCATATCCTCTTTCCCTTTGATTTTGAAACCTGGTGGCTGTGTCACATACACTTCTTCATCTAAAGGACCATTTAGAAAAACAGATTTTACATCCAAATGATGCATTGGCCAGTTTCTTCCACAAGCTATAGCAACTATCAATCTCACAGTTTCCAATCTAGCAACTGGAGCATATACTTCAAAGTAATCCATACCAGCCTTCTGCATGAATCCCCTAGCCACTAATCTTGCTTTGTGCTTGGCTACTTCACCATTTGGCTTCAGTTTCAATTTGAAAACCCACTTCACATCTATTGGTTTCTTACTAGCAGGCAGTTCAGTCAACTTCCATGTGTTGTTTCTGTTGATTGAGTTCAACTCCTCAATCATAGCATTCTTCCACACATCTTCATTTAATGCTACTTCATAGTTGATTGGTTCTGCATCTGCTAATAGTGCAAAATGAACAAATTCCCCTTCTTCATTAACTATATTATCTGGAATGACTTCATGTCCAGCTAATCTAGTTGAAGTAAATCTCTGTCTCACTGAAGTTCTAGTGACTTGATTCTCTTCAACATGCTCTTCAGGTTGAACTTCAGTATCAAGTTGAACTTGTTCAGCTTGATCATCATCTTCAATTATTGTGGGAATTGTGTGACTGAAACTCTTCTCTTTCTTAGTCCAATCCCATGCTTCATTTTCACAGATCTTTACATCTCTACTAATCACTATAGAGTGATTTAGAGGATGATACAATCTGTATGCACCTGTTTCATGATAGCCAACCAGTATCATAAGCTCACTCTTGTCCCCTAACTTTCTTCTCTTTGCATCAGGGATATGCATATAGCACAATGAACCAAAGACTCTCAAGTGTTTTGCTGACTGCTTGCATCCTAACCAAATTTCTTCAGGAATTTGATTAAGTTTCTTAGTGGGGCATCTGTTTAAGATGTATGCTACAGTTCTTACTGCTTCTCCCCAAAATGTATTAGGCATCTTCTTCATCTTTAGCATACTTCTGGTCATGTCAAGCAGGCTTCTATTCCTTCTTTCAGCCAAACCATTGTGTTGTGGAGTATAAGGAGCAGTGACTTCATGCACAATGCCATTGTCTTCACAAAACTTCTCAAACATCTTTGAGGTATACTCACCACCACCATCAGTTCTTAAAATCTTAATGGATTTACCACTTTGTTTTTCCACTAAGATTTTAAACTTCTGGAACATATCAAATGCTTCACTTTTGGCCTTAATCAAATATAACCAGAGTTTTCTGCTAAACTCATCAACAAAACTGATGAAATATTTGTTTCCTCCTAATGAAGGAACCTCTAAAGGACCACACACATCTGAATATACAACATTAAGCAGCTCCTTTGATCTACTTGCTGAACTTGAACTGAATGCACTTCTAGGTTGCTTACCCAACAAGCAAGTATCACAAACTGTGTTAGGTATCTCAATTTTAGGCACTCCCAGAATCATTTCTTTATCAACCAATTGATTAAGACCTCTAAAATTGAGATGACCAAATCTATAGTGCCATAACCAGCTATCTTCATCTTTTACCATAGCAGATAAACAGTTCAATTCTACAGCTTTCATATTGGTCTGAAAAGTTCTATTCTTTGCAAGAGGAGTTTTCAATACTAACCTTTGATGTTTATCAAACAACTTAAAGGTGTTGTCCTTCATAGTAACTGAATATCCTTTCTAAATGAATTGACCTACACTCAGCAAATTGCACTGCATTCCAGGAACATAGAGAACTTCTTCAATTATTGCCATTTTCACATTCTTTCCTTCAATAGCAATATTCCCCATTCCTTCTGCAACCAAGACTCTATGATCTGCAAGCTTCACATTTGTATTTCTTCCAGGATCCACTTCTCTTAACCATGTCTTGTTTCCTGTCATGTGATTAGAACAACCAGTATCTAAGAACCAACTTTCTGAATTGCAGCTCTCATTACTAGTTGTTGTAACCATCATGAATAATGACTCAGAATCTGAATCATCTTGTGCAATTTTGGCTTCCTATTCATCATTTTTTGATTGCTTTCCTTTACCAGACCAACAATCAGAGGCATAGTGTCCAAATTTCTCACATTTGAAACACTGAATCTTCTTCTTATCAACTTTCTTCTTTTGATTAGAATTTCCTTCCTTTGAAGATTCACCTTTATCAGATCCATTGTTCTTGCCTTTAGACCAGTTTCCTCCCTTAGAGTTTTTCTTCCCTTTCTTGAAGTTCTTCCTATCATAATCATCCTTCTTGATAGTTTGAACTTGCAGGGCTTGTTGAATTGATCTTTCATTGCTTCTTTCTGAAACCATCAATTCATGAGCTTCTAATGAACTCTGCAGCTCCTCAATCTTCAATGTCTTAACATCTTTTGATTCCTGAATTGCCACCACAATGAAATCAAATCTTGAAGATAGGGTCCTCATAATCTTTTCAACTATCTGTTGATCAGTGATTGCTTCACTACAAGCCTTCATCTGATTCACAAGGTTAATGAGTTTAGAGATGTATTCAGAAATCTTCTAATCATCTTCCATTTGCATCAGTTCAAATTTCCTTCTCAGTGATTGAAGCTTAATCAATTTCACTTTATCATCACCTTCATGATACTTTGAAAGAATGTCCCATGCTTTCTTTGAACTCAGTGATTTTGAGATTCTTTCAAAGTTTCCTTCATCAAGACTTTGTTGAATCAAGAACAGAGCCTTGCAATCTTTCTTCTTCAATTCCTTGTGTGCGTTCCTTTGCACTTCAGTGGCATTCGCAGTTAATTCACCTACACCATTCTGCACAATTTCAAGCAAATCTTGTGCTCCAAACAGATTCTTCATCACTGCACTCCATCTTTCCCAATTGCGTGCTTCAAGAATTGGAAGATGTGTGTTGAAACTGCTGCTACCATTCATGGTGTTTCCTTCAGCGTTTCTTCCTACAAATTGCGTGATTGAAGATCTTGATTACCCCTTAGAATGAAACCAAAGGCTCTTGATGCCAATTTGATAGCGCAGAAAATCAGAAGCGGAAGCTAGTTCAGAAGCACTGTTCAGAAGCTAGTTCAGAAGCAGTTCAGAAGCTAGTTCAGAAGCAGTTTCTGATTCTAAGGTTTATGTGAATTAGAGAGAGAATTGAGAGAGAAGAAAGTTATGATGAAATTGTAATTGATCTTTATTGATTCTACATATAAAAATGTACAAAGGAGGTAGCTTATATACAATATCTAGCTAGGTTGCTTGAAGTACAAGCAATGTAACAAAGTCTAGATCTTATCTACTAACCTCTAACAAACTTGTAACAAACTTCATAACAAATTAAAACAGAATGTGATTAACCACTGATTGTGATTATCACTAAACTAAACTTGAATTAAAACAAACTAACAACTTATGCATTATTGATTTGGACTTTGTTATGAATATGTTAACTATTATGTTTTCTTCCATGACATGATATGGGCACTACTTAGTACTCTAGCATATATGTTGGTTTTAGAATTTTGACCCTCTCCTGTATATGTGGACTAGACTTATGCCCCAAGTTCTTCCAGGTGTGTGTTGTTCAAGAATCGTGACGATGTTGAAGACGTGACAAAACGATGATTTGGATTGGTGATAGGAAGTTGTGAGACTTTACGTCACCCTTTTGTTCTTAGTACATGATCATCCTTGGTTTAAGAGTTACAAGATTACCTAAGGGTTCTTATTTCTAGAGTTGTCTTTTATATTTTATTTTGGAGTCATGGTTGTACATGCACTTATTTTAATATCAAATATTTGTTGCAGTGATTATATTTATAAAAGGTGGCATGTCTCTGATTGTCATTTTAAAATTATTTCTTTAAGGAAAGGAAATTACTCAAATTTAACTAAAGGATGATCACGAGTGTTTTACCGACAAATATTTGTTATTTTAAAAAGAAAAATATACAATCCCGATGTTAAAAGTTGGGTGTTACATTCTTCATGATAGGGGGATGTGAATTATCATAAGGTTAGGCCATTAGCTCTTCACTTGTCACTAAAGGCCTTTAGGCCCAATATCCGAGTATAGAGAAGCCCATAATTCGACCACATAGCCAAGGTGGTTAAGGCCCATTCTAGATATTCATATATCTATATATAGACAACCTATTCCATTGTAAAACCTAAGCCATTCATTCCGCAGAAAGCACGCGGCGGCTAGGTCAGAGTTCTAGCAACATCAATGTATACGAGAGAGGTACATAAATCAATTTTGCGCCTTGATTTTACTCAATCTGTTTCCTTGATTTATTTTAAATTGATTGCACCTATATTTCTTGGCTTGTATTTATTTCATCTTAACTAGATTGACAGGCGAGCTAACAAATCCGAGTTCATGGAAAATCAATTCAGGCTTGATCTAACAGAAATAATGATATTTGGTTTTTATTTCTACATCTTATGGGTTATGATTTCCTCTATTGTTTGTTTTTGTATTGTTAGAAATATATCTGCATCGAGTGTAATTTCCTTGATTAAATTGCAACAAAGCCATGTCAACAATACAAAATTTGTTGACATGAAAAAAGTAATATTTGTCAAGAATCCACAAGAGATATCGGATCTTCGGTGATGGATCAACAACCACCTGATGTTATCAATGACGATGATTAGAAGCAGGTAGCTCATCCTCCTTATTCAAAATAAGCAGTTTGCAAGAAAGGAAGCGTTTACTGTGTTCTTATGATTTACATCACTGAAGTCAGTTAACATTCTGGAAAGGTGATTCCTCACAAATACATGATCAACAACTAGTGATTTCCACAACTTACAAATGCACCTCAAATCAAGAGGATTGTTGGAATTAATCCTTGACATGATTAGAAGCAGATAGCTCATCCTCCTCCTCATCCTCTTCCTCAGATTACTTTAAATGGAGTCAAAATCAAATTGGAGCTTGCAGATAATTAATATGCATAACTAAATTGTAGTGTTTACATGATGAGAAATGATTTATGTACACAAAACTCAAAACTACCTTGTATTTCCTTTTAATTGTGTAATCAATTTCATGTTTTATTTGTGGTGTTTGGGAACCTTTATATTCTCAATTTTATGGACCAACAAAGACATAATTAATGCATTTTTTTTCTTTCCTCTAAAATAGAGTTGTCTCATTAAAATTTTATAAATAGACCAATTTAGATATCATGTTTAGTATATGTATGATTCACCTCACAAGTGATCGATTTACATTTGATTGTATTTTTTTTTTTGTTGACAAATTAAGACCATCATGACATCAAAGAGAAAAGAGAACATTCCAACTAGGCTGGCACCCCAATTTAGTCCTTTGTCATAGAGGAGACACAAGTAAGATACACCATAGCACCAAACACAACCAAAAATCACTAAACCATCGTCGTTGTGGTGATGAACCAATGCCAAGAACGCATCATATCTTACAATATACGGATGAATCAAATAGCACGGAGGCAGTGAATCAACACAACGCGACGGTGTAATACAACAAAAACCAAAATCGACGTGACATCATCATATCCCATCAGGACGCAACAACGTTTTAACACAACAACTAGACCGTAGGAGAAGGAGAACATCAACTTTAAGAGAAACTCGACTAACGTGGATCAGAGGCATATATCGAACAAGATCTTGAACTAAGAACACTCGCTAGTTATCAAAACCCACCAATCGACGCAAAATATGTGTGAGAGGTCAAACCAACAACGCGGTGCGTGGCCAGGGTAGGCCTAAGGGTCAAGCAACCCAAGAAAGGGCTTTATGCCTCAAGATTTTAGGTTAAAAAAAGGCCTCAAAATAAATCAATTTAGATATAAGTATATAATATGACATATTAATAATCAATATTTGTTTAGCTTAGTTGGTCAATTTTAAGCTCTCAAATCCTTTTAGTCCTAAGGTCAAATTTTGGATTCAACAAAATTTGATTTATTATGCTTTTTATAAGCATTGTTTTTTTTTTTTTTTTTAATTTCAAAAAGCCTCATTATAAAATTTGCTTTAGAATTTTTGACATGTTGGATCGGCCTTGTGCGCGGCTTGCAAGTGGTTCGGCCATGGATGAACACACCACCAAAACGTGAGGATACACCGCGAAGGCGGTTGTTTGGATGAGATTGGGATAGAAGGATGGTTGTTTTTGATGAAAAGAAATTGTCGTTTGGATGTGAATGGATTACGAGGTGGAGGGGCGGTAGCGACAAAGTAGATACAATGTAATGTTTTTAATGGCGACATTAATGATACAATATGATGCAACCGAATAAAATTTATATGTAGATGGTTTGTAAAGTCATGAAATCCACTTATGAGTTAAGAAATTTTTCTAGTTAATGTTTACCACAAATTCTCATAAAGTAATTGTCTCATTTGATTTTGAGATAATATTAAGTAGAATTGTGAATTTAGTAAGCTAATTGGAAGTAAATTTAAATTTAAATTTTAATGTGTCGATTTTATTTTATTTAGTAAACTATGATATTTAATTATGGAAAACCAATAAATTCTCTAACAAAAGTTTAGTGAAGAAAGATCTTGAAGACACTTATTTTCTATTAGGCATTTCATACTCAGAGATACTCTCAAAGTATCCCTTCAGATGATGTCACAAAAGATTATCCTTCAGATAATCTCAACAAAACCGATTCATTCATAAAAACCAACAAACAATTAATCACAGAGAAAAAAGAACATAGGAAACGGCGAAAGAAAATATTATGCGGTGATGTGAATATAATAAATTATGGGTGAAAATAAATTGATATCAAAGTTAATAAATTATTGATGACCTCAATTTTCGAGAGATAGGCAAAAGTTATGCTGCATAAGTCATTTCCTTATGCACCGTGCATAAACACATCACAACCATCAGATTTCTTTAATTTTGAACAAAAATGGTTTTACCTCACTCTAGAGATGTAGGAAGCAATTATGTTGGGATTTATGCACGGTGCATAAAGATTTCCTTATGCACCATAACCACTCCCCTTTTCAGTCTCAATTAGAATAATTAACTATTAATCCGGTTTGAATTCTCCAAACAGCGGTAAACTCAAATACTTACTATGTAGCATCTTCTTGATGCTTATGCAACTTCTCATATATTAAAATATAATTTATATTAAACATAAAAATCAAGAAACAACTCAAATAATATACTTTTTAAATAGGCTTTAAGACTTTACAATGAAATAGGCTTTTAAAGTTTTATAGTGATAGACAAGTCTTACAGTAGGCTTTAAGGTCGGCGGACCTATTTTGAAGTAGACGAAATAGACTATTTAAGGGCTTTAATATGAAATAGGCATGTAAATAGGCTTTCAATCTAGACCAGGTTTTGAAATAGATCATACCAACGAAAGGTTATAGACCAAACTCAGGCTTGCAAATTTTTCGTAGGCCATACTCAGACCTATCATTGTCTGGCCTGACCTATGAGTGACTTCTTCTTTTGCAACATGCATAGTACAATATTAATCAATAAATAAGTGTGAGACAATGACTCTCTAAGCAAAAAATAAATAAAAAATTGGCACAAATAATAGTTTAATCGGCTTCGATCATAAATCAATCTTTACAAAGACTATTCATCAAGGATGACTGAGATTTATTTAAGAGATTGATCCATCGTAATATAGTTTTTTCTACATGCATATACCACAATCAAATCTTTAACTAAATGTTAAAGAACCGAGCATATGTTGCACACCATTTTATAGTCAGCCGTATGAAAACATATATTGGTTAACAAAATTTATGTTTACATTATTTTTGTGTTCAAGTTCACATTAGAAAAACAAACACTAACAATAATTGATCATGTTTATAAAACTAACTTTCATCAGCATAAGCTTTGTCTTTAAGAGAAGGATCTAATTGATTTTGTGAATGATCACTGGGCAATAAATCCATCTTTCTTTCTTTTTTCTTAATAATGACTTCTTCTTCTTCAGCAACATGAATACAAAATCATTAAATAAGTGAGAAAATGACATTCGAAGAAAACAAACCAATTGGTAAAAATAATAGTTTTATTAACAATCATGTTCACTAAATTAACATAACTTCACTCTTTCGATTCTTTTCAACGTGTCAATCATTAAATGACAAAACTTGTAGAGCTAATTTTTTTTCTCCCAAATTTCATTAATAAATGATGATTTTAATTGCTAGGTCATGCAAACCGACTTCCCCCTTAATTGTACGGCCACTAGTCTCCCTGCCATCACTATTTCGAATATTGGCAAAATTAATAATGTCATCAACTTGGATCATAAGTCGAGCATTACGAAGACTAATCTTCGAGATGAGTGAGATATATTTAAGAGATTGATCCATCATAATATAGTTTTTTCTTTATGCATATACCAAAATGAAATCTTTAACTAAATGGTTAAAGTCCTTCAGAAAAAAAAAAAAAAAAAAAACTAAATGGTTAAAGTACCAAGCTTTTGTGCCACCCCATGTTATAGTCAATAGTATGAAAACATATCTCTTAATGAAATTTATGTTTATATTTTTTTTCTTTTCAAATCTACATTACAATTACAAGAACAAAAGCCAACAATAACTTATCGTATTTTCTTCTTCAAAAAAATAAAATAATTGATCGTATTTATAAAGCTAACCTTCATCATCAAAAACTTTGTCTTGAATAGAAGGATCCGATTGATTTTATGCATTATCACTGGGCAATGAGTCATTCTTGCTTCTTTCCTTACTAGTGACTTCTTCTTTTTCTGCATCATGGATACAAAAATATTAATCATTAAATAAGTGAGAAAATCGCATTCAGAGAAAACAAATTGGTAAAAATAATAGTTTTATCAACTTGGGGATTAAGTTGGCATTTACAAAGATTAATCATCCTAGATGATTAACATGTATTTAATAGATTGATTGACATATATTGGAAAAAATGGTTGTCAGAACATCCTAACTCTGAACATTAATCATCCATAAGCAAGACATTTTTAGTTCATAAAATCCATAAAACAATACACAAACATCATCAAATTCATGAAAAATGGTTGAAACAAAAATGACATAAAAGTAACAAGACAACATGAGAAAATAGAATGTACCATAGCTTTTATGGGATTGATGATTCTGCAAGATTTTTCCCTTGTGAATGAGTCTTTGATTTTGGATTGGGATGTCACAGTTTCCAACGACAAGCTCTTTGAAGGATTCGAGTGCAGCTTCAACACAAAACTTTGAACCATTGAAGAAACGAACATTGATGTCTACACTTTCAGCAACGCCCTTCAATTTGCATGCAACAACTTCTTCATCTTGAATCGCATAACAACACAAATAATGTATCAAACTTTGAATGCATATGCATGCATGCATAATAAAGCTACGTTTGGATAATAACTTGTTACATGTTTATAATCTTTATAAGTTGCTTTTAGATTGAAAATTTCTTCTTTGGTTACAAGAATTTGGACAATTGTTGTAGATGACATTTTTAAAAAATATAATATTTTTATTTTTAGTAAATATAAAATAATTTTATTTTTTGTTTAACATCTCTAAAACGTAATTTCAAAATTATAGACTAACAAAATCACTTTTTATAATCCGTAACAAACAAGTTTTTTAAGAATGACAGACCAACCGGTGTTTATGCCTAGTCTACGTTAAGTTTAGGCACACTTATTTTTTTTCAATGATTTTTAGAAGTGTGTTTAATAAAAAATGGATAAGGCTAAACACTTTAAGCTGACTTATCTACTTTCTGACTAAATTTTATGACGATCAACTTACTTAAATTAATAAATAATTTATTTTATTTTTATATTAAATTTAGTATTTTACTTCATTCGATCATATTTATAGGCAAATATATATATTTTTAGTTTTATTGAATGTATCTAAAAAGTTATTTTTTTACTTATAAATGTGATCGGATGAAGTATATATCAAATTAACTTTTTCAATAATTTAATGATATTAGCTTACATCAAATTTTGACATATGCATTGTTGTAAAATGGAATAAAAGTAAAATGTCATATAAAGTTATATTCTTTAAGAAGCCATCTTTTATATATGACTTGTCTAGATGCCACACACACATTCACATGATAAGGGGCGAGGGTTGAAATTTGAGAACAAACCTAAGCACAGGCGTGAAATGTTGTCATAGCAAACCACTAAATTTTAACAACACCAACATAAAAATCATAGATCTAAGAATAAAACTTATTTTCACTGGTACATTAACTCTTTAGTCTATTAAAAAGATAGATGTATATTAAAATTAAAAATTGGTATATAAGATTGAGGGACATAAAACTTGACCACCCAGTTACAAAAAACAATTCCAAATAGGTCAAATAAATCAAAGGAAATCACATATCTAATTCCACAGCAAACAATCACACATTGCATGCACAATCTAACAGACCCTACCCAATTATGGATCCAAAATCAATTTGAAAAAAATAATAATAAAGTAAGATAAATCTCTTTTTTTTTTTTTTTTTTTGTGGTGGACGGGGTTTGAACCCCGAACCATGCATATATTATACATTGTCTATACCAACTGAGCTAAGCTCAAGAGGAAAAAAAAAAAAAAAGAATAAACTTTCTAAAAATATTTTCTGAAAAAAACAACATTTTAAAAATATATAAATCATTATTTTAATAAATAATATAATTATTTCTAGGTAAATGTTAATAAATCAATAGATATTTTTTTGAAGATATGTTAGTATTTGAGTATGAGTATAAATAATCTCAAGCCAATGCATTCTTAGTTATAAACCTCACTCAACCCTCACATTTTGTCAAGTTGTATGATAGGATCTCAACTTCCTAAGCATTGTGAATAGGAAGAATTCTAACTCACCTCTAAACATATATTCCTACCCCTTATTTGATAACTGAAAGTTCTGTGTAGACATGGAAGACAACAAAAATGATTCATGTAAATCATTGTCACCAACTAATGGCACTCATAGTGACAGTGTTATGAGTCCCACTAATGGTGAGTGCAATTTTGGAAGTCTATCCAAGATGGAAATTAGAGCTACCGGCAGCAGTCATAAGCCAAATATTTCAGAAGGTATATATACTTTAGACTCACTTATTTTTTTTATATGGCTAAAGAAAAATAAGTGAGTCTAAAGTATATATACCTTCTGAAATATTTGGCTTATGATTGTTGTTGGTAGCTCCAATTTTCCATCTTGAAGAAACTCCCAAAATTACACTCACCACTAGTGGGACTCATAACAATGTCACTATGAGCGCCATTAGTTGGTGACAATGATTTACATGAATCATTTTTTTTGTCTTCCATGTCTGCACAAAACTTTCAGTTATCAAATAAGGGGTAGGAATATATGTTTAGAGGTGAGTTAGAATTCTTCCTATTCACAATGCTTAGGAAGTTGAGATCCTATCATACAACTTGATCAAATGTGAGGGTTGAGTGAGGTTTATAACTAAGAGTGCATTGGCTTGAGATTATTTATACTCATACTCAAATACTAACATATCTTCAAAAAAATATCTATTGATTTATTAACATTTGCCTAGAAATAATTATATTATTTATTAAAATAATGATTTATATACTTTTAGAATGTTGTTTTTTTTTTCAGAAAATATTTTTAGAAAGTTCATTCTTTGAGATTTTAATTTTTACTATTTCCTATAAATGAGCACTTTTCTAGATAAAAAAAATATTATTTGTAATGATATTTAAATAAAAAATACTTTTGGCATTAAATGTATATAAAAATATATTATTTTTATTTTTGGCATTAAACCATCATAATAAATGTATTTGGCATGAAAACATATCTCTTAATGAAATTTATGTTTACATTTTTTTTCTTTTCAAATCTACATTACAAGAACAAACGCTAACAATTACTGATCGTATTTATAAAGCTAACCTTCATTATAAAAAACTTTGTCTTGAATAGAAGGATCCGATTGATTTTGTACATTATCACTAGGCAATGAGTCATTCTTGCTTCATTCCTTACTAGTGACTTCTTCTTTTTCTACATCATGGATACAAAAATATTGATCATTAAATAAGTGAGAAAATCACATTCGGAGAAAACAAATTGATAAAAATAATAGTTTTATCAACTTGGGGATTAAGTTGGCATTTACAAAGATTAATCATCCAAGATGATTGACATATATTTAATAGATTGATCCATCCCTACATTTGTGTTTGTATAAGCATAAAACTCAATAAATAATTTAACTAAATGGTTAAAGAACCAAATATTTGTACCACACCATGTTATAGTCAATGTATGAAAACTTTTCAGAAATTTAAATATGTTTATATTATTTTTGTGTTCAAATTCATTATAGAAAACAAAACACTAAAAAAAATTGATAGACTTAATAAAGCTCACCTTCGTCGGCAAAAACTTTATCTTTTAGAGGAAGATCCACTTCATTCTCTGCAACATCACTGTGCAAGATCCTATTCATTGATGGTGTACTAAATGGTTAAATATACCAAAATTGTAATGGTTATTGCAAAAACAAACAAAAACAGAAAGACTAATAAAGCAATAACCTTTTAAACTGAATTTGACAAAAAACGATTCCACTTATTCAAATTTTAAAATTTCAAAATATTTAATTTCTACAACCACCCAATGTTTACTATAAGTTGCCCATTTAAATTAACACAAAAGTTATATTTTTATTTCAAATATTGGAACAATACATGATATATCAATCATTTTAAAATCTAACCAAAAAAAAAAAAAAAAAACACAATACTTATAGATCTAATGAGGAAGTATTGCTTCTAAATTGCTTTCTATCCGAAGATAATAAAACTACAAAATACATGATAAAATAAATAAATATTTAGTCGAAAACTGTAATAAACTTTTATAAGCCATTCACTAATTCATGTCATCAAGATAAAACCTACAAATTCAAACAAAAAAATTAGATTGAATTATCTCATCAAAATAAATTGTATTAAAATTGGAGACCAATAGTGTGTATCATCTTACCAATATTTAATCAAAGAAATCACACTTGTTAGATATTTATGTTGAGCATTTCCAACGAAATTGATACAACAAAAGCACAACAAAGAAGATGAACAAATATAAGACAAAATTAATGGTCTGCATTTGACCAGGCATGAAATTACAACCCATGAATAAGTTTTTTGTTTCTCTCGCGTATCTGGGGAACACAAAACAACACAAGATTAAACAAGAAAAGTAATCCCAACTACGATAATTACAATAAATAACAAAGTCAGATCAATCACATAAAATTTTACATCTAAACAATATTTACTTGAGTAGAATAAAATTTCAATAGATCTACCCTCTCAAAAATATCATGTTCAATTCAATTAAACAATTAAACAAGCGTGAAAGTGGAAATACAAGATTACCATGAAGGAGAAAGATGATCCTAAAAGATCTGACTTACTGCTTCGTGCAAATACAAGATTACGATGAAGGTGATGGAAATGTGAGGATTGTCGTTTGGGAGAGCGCCGTCGGCATATTGTGAAAGTGAACTCATGGATGTATTTATAAGGATTTTACAAGCGTAGGATTTTGTGTTAGATAAAAGTTTAATTGCATTTTTTACCCCTTAATTTTCACAATTATGCAATTTTAGTTCTCTAAGTTTAAAATGAGCGATTTGAACCCCTCAACTTCCCCATTTGGCTCTAAGTAGTCCCTCAAGCATATTTTGACTGATTTTAACCAAATTTAACATTTTTTAAAAGAAAAATAAAAAGTAATTAGACAAAATCACTTGACAACTCTATCCAATCATACTCCTTCTTCTTCCTCCTTCGCCTAGACATCAAACTTTCATTCTTTTTCACTCTAACACTCCCATCGTGGTAGAGTTTTGTTTTAACTTAATACTACTCATGATCTATTGTACAAAATCTAATATTTTTAATAAAAATTCATATGATTTTTTTTATTTAATTGACATATGAAGATGAAGCTGCTGTTGGAACAAAATATGTTTAACATTATCCTTTGAAGGTTTTGATGATAACAAGGTATTAAAAAAATTGTCAATTGGATATGCTAATATTTTTTCAAGTGTACAGGACCATAGACAAAATTTGACATCTTAAAAAGGTCTTGGAAGAACAATAGAGAGCAAAGGAATTAACAAAAAGGAAGCTTAAAGCGTCTGAACAAAACTGCTCCTGAAGACAAACTGCTCCTAAAGACAAAGTGCTCCTGAAGTAGTGACGTCATCAGAAGCTCAAAATCACCAGAAGCTGCAGTTCATCAGAAGATGCAACATAAAGCTTCAAAGGCTGTTCAATGGATTTAATCTCGTCTAAGCATTGCAGAAGACTGGAAAAGTGAAGCAACGACTAGTTTGAATGGATTTGAAGGCATTGGATGCTTGTTCTTTTCAAAGAGCGTTGACAAAGTACATTGTACGAAGTTTACAACCACTACCTCCACTACTCTGTTTTTGTCTCTGCAACAAGACAAGAAAAACAGCTCTTCCTGCATAGATGTTCCTTCACAATAGGAATGCATTTGAAATTGATCCTTCATAGGACAATAACCATATCAGGCAAAAGATCATTGGTGATTGATCAAAGCTTCAAACGACTCTATTTTGAATGTGCTGACAATTCACAACGTCTCTTTCACACCTCTATATAAAGGAGTGAAGACTTAGAGTTTTGTACAGAACAATACCAAGAATTACAAGTGCCAAAACTCTGCTGAAATTGTTCTGCACTCAAAATTTCACTTAGAATTTCTTATCAACTTTCACATCTTAGAAATTCTAGAGTCTTAAGAGTCTGTATCTGATTTGTATTGTGAACACCACTGATTGTATATCAAGTGTTCGACCTCAAACATTTTCTTTGTAATTTTGTTTGAATTTAGAAGTCTCTCGCAGTTGTGCTTGAGCATTAGAAGTCTCTTGATTCTGTTCAGGAGCATAGGAAGTCTCTTGCTAGTTTTAGTTGTGAGCAATTGTAATCAGATATTATATAGTGAACTCTCCTTGGAAGTGCAAGGGGGACAAGACTGACTTCCGATTTGTGGAAGGAACCTGTATAAATTGCTTTGTGTCTTTCTTCTCTCTCTCTCTCTCTCTCTCTCTCTCTCTCTCTCTCTCTCTCTGTTTTATCCGCTGCATCTAGTTCAGAACATCACTTCAGAAGTAGAACTCTATTTGCTTCTGATCAGTGTTTTCAGCTTAGGAGAAAAAGAAGAAAAAGCAAACACAATTCAACCCCTCTTCTTGTGTTTTTCTCACCTTCAGCTACGTGTACTCTCTTATGTTTCTTATATGTTTGTGTTTTGATGATGTCCATTAGCTAGGTTTATTTGATAATGATTTTATGTTGATTAGTTCAAGTTTAGAAACTTGTTAAAGCACCTAGTAATCCTTGCCTCGTTGTGTCATGTGATTCCTAGTGTCTTGTGTGTTGTTGTGCATAGAAAATCTCATGTTGTGCGTCAAAAATCCCTTTTTCTAGGTATTTGAATCGAGTCAATTTTTCTTGAATCATATCAATCTTCATCTGAAAAAAATTGAATCAAGTCAAATATTTTTAAATCCAGTCAAACTTTGACAGCATCAAATTTTCGCTTTTCCATGTCTTAACCAATAAAAGATATATTGAATCGTACAATAAAAATTCTCTGACTTTGATTGAATCCATTCATAAGAATTTGAATCGTATCAATCTTCATCCGGGGATATTTGAATCTATTAAAAGTGACTCAAAATTGAAGAAATTGAAGTTTGCTGGAAAGTCAAAATCGGGGCCCGAATGGTGCTGTCCAGGGCCCGAATTTTGCCTGTTTTTGGGAGACATTTGTCTCGTAAACTTTCGGCGCCAGAAGGGTCAAATTCGGCGGCTGAATTGTCGCAGCAGCAGAAAAATAAAACAACTTTTTTCTTGGTCCTGTTTTGTTCCAGTTTTTTAGGGATGCTTTCACATAAATATACACCTTGTATTAGATGAATATGTGTAGAAAACAGGGTTTAGAAGCCAACAAACAAACTAGGGTTTATAGAGAATTTCTCTTGGCAACAAACACTAGGGCTGAGATTGTTTTGATTCACCTTGAACAAAACACTTTTAGGATTGAGTCTCTTGGTCGCGGGAAGAGATTGGAACTTTGGATAGAATTAGGTTTGAAGACTAATTTTTGTAATTCTCAATATCTCTTTGTAAAGAAACTCATATCATTATAGTGGAACAGAGAGCTGCTCTCTCCTCCAGAGTAGGTCATCATTAGACCGAACAGGGTAAACAAATTCTTGTGTTCTCCTTCTTCCTTTATCTCTTGCTGTTTATTTTTGTTTGAATTATATTGTCACCCGCTTGATTTGATTGCTTGGTTTTATTTGCTCCACACATCAAGTTTTATTGGTGTGATTTTTGCAATGAATTCACAACACTTAGCGCCCACCATGGGTCAAGGTTCAAATCAATAATCAGGTATCATGAGTTTGAAGTGGGATATTGAAAATTTTACCGGTAGTAACAACTTTGGGTTACGGAAGGTGAAGATGAGGGCAATTTTAATTGAACAAAAGTGTGTTATGAAGCATTGAAGGGAGAAGCACATATGCTTGCATATTTTCACTCTTACCTCGGTTCACATGACAAAATCCGTGATCCAATAGCAATAGGAAGTTTCTTACGTGATTAACAGTCATATAGTCGATCGGTCTATAGACTGGTCTAATAATTTTTCCTTGAATTGTATATTCTCAGTTTTTTAGACCAATAAGATATAATTAAATATTTTGTTTATTTTCCTCTATTAGAATCCTCTCATTAAAATTTCATATATGTCAGCTTTAGATGTTTATATATGATGTATGTATGATTCATCTCACAAGTTAGTGATTTCCAGTTGATCGTATTTTTTTTATTTTTTTTTGTAAATTAAGAATATAAAAGAGATGTCCTAATTAGGTTGACATCCCATTCTAGTAGCTATTCAATGTTTGTCGACTTCGACGGACAAGGGAAAGGAAATAACAGAAGCTGCAAATGACACTCTTATTAACGATATGTGTTTTTTTAAATGACAAATGTTATTATGTCAGATGCATTTTAGTATTTTTTTTTTTCCTTTTTATTAGGACTCGAACTATAAACTTTTAACATCACTTATCAGTATGATATATGTATACACTTTTTATGAAAAGGGCATAAGAGAATGCAAATCAGAAACATAACACCTCATACATTTGTAAAAAAAAATAAAAAATCCACCTTATGTAATAAGATGTAAGATCTTTTCATTTTGCCTTTTAGGCTAAACCCTAGTCCTTGGGTCAACAAACAACATTACATGAACATGAGTGATATACATTAGTAGGATCAGTTTGACATTTACAATCGTGAGGCTGAGAGTTTTTTCCAAACCGTTCCAGGAAAATTTGGTCACAGTCTTGGTCAGCATGGTCACAGTTGCTATCCAACCTTGGCAGAGTTTTGTTACAAAATTTATCGGTATGCTCCCCTACAACATTATAGACAACAAAAATTGATCAAATCATTTCACATGTCAGTTTAGTTTAACAACAACAACAATAATAATAGACCGTCCGTTTTGGTCCCTAAACTACCACTCGCTCATCAATTTAGTTCATAAATAAACTATAAAAATATAGTAAAAATTTAAAGGTTATTTACAATATTTATATAGTTGAAGGATTAAATTTTTAAATGTGTTATAGTTTAAGAATCAAATTAAAAGTTTATTCTAATAATATGTGTACCAGATCCATAGGTGAAGGTGAAGAGAGCAAACAAAACTCCCACTATTAGAATAATGCTTCCGAGGCTTCATGATGATATTTGCTCAAACACGTACAATAATTTCAAATAGAATTTGAATATGTTAGAATAATGTCAAATGAGAGAATCAAACACACACACATATATATATATATGTATATATATATATATATATATATATATATACATATATGTATATATATATATATATATATATATGCATCGTTAAAGTTAATTATATATTAATTATTATATCAAGCGACGTTTTTTAAACATAACTTTTTGACTGGATATTCATTTCTATTATCTTTTTTGACTGATTAGTTTTAAATTGATTTTTTGATTGGGTAGTTGTATTTTCAAATCTCCTCAAATAGAATGGTATAAAGATTTTTTTTTTTTTTTTAACAGATAGAATGGTATAAAGATTTCTTTTTTTTTTTGAAGAATAAAAAATGGAACTTATATTAACAAAACACAGACACCTCCAAGTACAAGATGTACTAAGGAAGCCCAAAGTATTTACAAATATACAAAGTCAATCAAGACAAAAATTAGCCAAGTTCCAAACAAACCAAAGGACTTGACCACAACAGTTGGGAACCAAAAACAAAAACAACATTATTAGCTTTTAGCCACCAAAGAGGGTACCGCTTGACTTTGTCCAGCAACTGATCAATGGAGCTATCTGTATTGTTGAACAACATTTGATTACGGTCATTCCAAATGATCCACACACTAAGCAACCAAAGAAGCTGCAAAAATGAGCACCGTGCTCGAGCTCCACCTGCGGAATGAGAGAACTGAAGGAAATGATCTGATACAGTAATGGGGTCTAGGCCTGAAACACCAAGCCAAGACCGCACCTGACACCACAAAGTGCCATAAAAACCACAAGAAATAAATAAATGTTGAGACGTCTCAAGTTGGCCGCACCCTAACAAACAACCCGCATCCGCATCTAAGAGAATTCCGCGATGCATCAGGTTTGACCTGGTAGGCAACCGATCCTTTACCAACCTCCAAGCAAAAATTGAGACCTTAAGTGGAACATGTTTATGCCAAACTAGAGCATCTGCACCATCCACCTGAAGAATGTCCGAAGAAGTCAAAAAATGATAAGCGTTATGAACTGTGTAACCTGCATAAGGATCCATGGGTGAAGACCCTCTCCATTTGGCAAAATAAATGGTGTTTTGCAAGTTGGAGAGAGATAGACACAAAAAATAGATGGTGGGTCCTACCACTAAGTGGGTCCCACCATCATTAATTATATTTTACTTTTTTCAAGATTTTATGTGTCTTTATCTCTCCAAATTGAAGAAATGGAAAAACACATAAATGGAGAGGATCCTAACCCAGGATCCAGATGTCATCTCCAAGTGTCTTTTACATTACTCTGCAAAGAAACATGACCAAGTAAAATAATACACTCCCCTAGCATCTCATCCTCCCACACCCACAATTACGGCAGCTATAAAGATTGTTAATGCCACTTTATTGAAAAATAGTTTTCCCTTTTCAGATGTGAAAAACATAGTTAACTTATTATTATTTAACGTGAAATATTATTATTCCCTTCATCCTTTATTATGAAAATTAGTGGTATTAAAGCTTAAATATGATAATCGTCCCTGTAATTTGGTTCAGTTTTTATTTTCGTCCTTGTAAAAAAAAAAATTGAAATACGTCCCTGCAAAAAAAAAATTGTTTGAAAATGGTCCCTGTCCCCAATATTCAGCTGAAGTAGCATGGCTTTGGCCACGTGGCAGTTGCTGATTGTGCAACTTTTGTCACGTGGCGCTGACGTGGTATGCCACATAATATTAAATTTTAAAAAACATTTTTAAAATTCTGAAAATTGTTTTTTGAAATTAAAAAATCTAAAAATAATTTAAAAAAACCATAAAAAAAATATAATTTTTTTTCCGATTATATACTTTTTAAAAAATATAATTTTTTGAAATATGAAAAAAAAATGGAAAGTTATGAAAATACTGACAATTATATTGTCAAAAGTTATAAATCTTGAGATTATATAATTTTTAAAAAATTTCTTATCATATTTTAATTTTCAAAATTTTATTTCCAAATTTAAAAAAAAACTATTTGATCGAAAAAATATTTGGAATTTTTTTATGATTTTTTTATTTTTAAAAACTATTTTCGAAATTTAAAAAATCTTTACAAGGACGTTTTTCAATATTTTTTTACAGGGACGAATATCATATTTAAACCTTGTATTAATAAACTTGTCACTCTTTGTGAGCTTAGCTCAGTTGGTATGGACAATGCATAATATATGCAAGGTCCAGGTTCAAACCTCAGTCACCACAAAAAAAAAAAAAAAAATTGTCAAAAAATTGTTACTTAATTTTTATTTTTGAAAGAAAATTTATCCTTCTAATTAATATCATAATAAATATAAAATTAATTTACATATTCCAATGGCAAATTAATTAAAGACATTTTTATGAAGGAATCACTAATATCATATTTTAGATCATCTTATTCAGTTTGTTGCCTTTGGAAGCTTTGCTAAAAATACTCGAGATATCTTCCATTCAATTTGAATTTAACAATTTGGGTTATCTGGCGAGAACACAACATATGCATATTTTCCAACAAATGGAAGATATTATTCATCATCTTATTGACAATATTAAGATTCAATATTATGTCAATTTTGCTTTTAACTACCACATGTGGTGGCCCCAAATCCTCTTTCATGTTTTTTAGATGTTTTGTTTCTTTTTTAACACCTTTTTTGAGGTGAATTTTGACATTTAGTTATATTTGTTTCTCCTTCTTTGCTTCTCTCTGGCTTTCCTTGTGCGGGAAAAGTAAGGTTGATTGATTAATACAATTTCATTTTAGCTTTTTTCATAAAAAAAAATAAAAAATAAAAAATAAAAAATCACACGTTCCTCACACTACTAATGCAATCAACATCAAGTTATGGCGTAAATTAGCAGCCACCTTGCTATTTCACACACACTTTGATTAAAATTTATAAAATTATCTTTGGTTTCACAGTGATTTCAAATAGTGAAAAATGGTATTTTTATTCAAATAAAAAATTGAACACATTGTCAAATTACATTTTAATATTTTTACGGGATGTAAATTAATAGTCCCATATATATTCACATACTTGAATAACATGTAGCATAACTATTCATAATTATGCTTCTACAAAACCAAAGAACACACAAAATAGGAAAATAAGCATTGTGTCTCCCACATCGTCATAATATATCGATAATGGTGATGAACGAGTAACAGTGGCATAACTCTCAATTAGTGTCAATCTTTAGAGTAAACAAAAGAGACTTAGCTACTGTTAGCTAGTCATCTTCAGTAGGAATTGTATCCATGTTGCAAAAAAAGAAGATATCACTAGTAAGTAAAAATCAAGATTTTGTGCCATACCATGTTATTGTTTAGTCGTATGTAAACATATCAGTTAATGAATTTATGTTTACATTATTTTTGTGCTCAAATTCACTACAAGAAACAAACACTAATAATAATTGATTTTATTTATAAAGCTAACCATCCTCACGAGAGGCTTTGTTTTTAAGAGAAAGATCTGATTGATTGTTTACAACATCATTTTATACAATAATTCCTTTTTTTTTTTCCTTCTTAATAGTGCCGTCTTCTTTTGCAAAATGTATAGAACAATATTATTCATTAAATAGTTTTTCTAACATGTGCAAATTTACACATGTTAGACAAACCCTTCATTGTCCTCGTAAGCTTAACTCAGTTGGTTGAACAATATATAAAATATGCAAGGTTCGGGGTTTAAACCCTGGCCGCCGCCAAAAAAAGACAAACCCTTCATTAAATAAGTGAGAAAATGATATTTTGAAAAAAAAAATGGTAAAAATAATAATTTTATCAGTTTGGATCTTAAATGGACCTTTACAAAGACTAATAATCTAAGATGATTGAGATCTAATTAAGATATTGATCCATCCCAACATTTGAATTTTTATATGCATAAACCACAATCAAATCTTTAGCTAAATGGTTAAAGAACCAAACATTTGTGCTACTCCATGTTATAGTCAATCGTATGAAAACATATATCTTAATCGAATTTATGTTAGACAATATTTTTGTGTTCAAATTTACATTATAAGAAACAAAATACTAATAAAAATTGATCGATGTATCAAGATAATCTACATCAGCATAAACTTTGTCTATAGGAGAAAGATCCACGTCATTGTGTGCAAGATCACTATGCTATAAGTCCTTTATGTTTTGTTCCTTTTCAGTGACTTCTTCTTTTCCAACATGCATAGTACAATATTAATCAATAAATAAGTGTTAGAAAATGACACTAAACAAAAGAAAATAAAAAATAATTGGCGCAAATAATAGTTTTATCGGTTTGGGTCATAAATCAACCTTTACAAAGACTATTCGTCAAGGATGACTGAGATCTATTTAAGATATTGATACATCACAATATAGTTCGTCTTTTTTTTTTTCTTTCTTACTGGTGACTTCTTCTTCTGCAACATGCATAAAACAATATTAATCATTAAATAAGTGAGAAAATGACATTCTAAAAAAACAATTGGTAAAAAGAAATAGTTTTATCACTTTGGATTTTTAGTCAACCTTTATAAAGATCGGCCATCTGAGATGATTGAGATCTATTTAAGATATTGGTGCATCCCAAATTTGCATTTCTATATGCATAAACAACAATCAAATCTTTAACAAAATTGTTAAAGACCCAAACATTTGTGACACACCATGTTTTTTTTAAGACGCTTGTGACACACCATGTTATAGTCAATCGTGTGAAAACATATATGTTAATGAAATTTATGTATACTTTATATTTGGTGTTCAAATTCACATTATAAGAAACAAAACACAAATAAAAATTGATCGACATATAAAGCTAACCTTCATCGACATAAACTTTGCCTTTAAGAGAAAGATCTACTTTATTGTGTGCAAAATAACTATGCAATATGTCCTTCTTGCTTTGTTCTTTGCTGGTGTCTTCTTCTTCTACAACATGCATATAACAATGCTAATCAATAAATAAGTGAGAAAGTGACACTTTGAGCAAATCAAATTGGCATAAATAATAGTTTTATCAGCTTGAGTCTTAAGTCAACATTTACAAAGACTAATCATCAGAGATGGCTGAGATTTATTTAAGTGATTGACCATCACATTATAGTTTTTTCTTTATGCATATACCACAATCAATTCTTTAACTAAATGGTTAAAGTACCAAGCTTTTGTACCACACCATGTTATAGTCAATAGTATGAAAACATATCCGTTAATGAAATTTACATTTACATTATTATTTTTCTTTCAAATCTACATTACAAGAAACAAACGCCAACAATAATTGATCATATTTATAAAGCTAATTAACCTTCATTATCAAAAACTTTGTCTTGAAGAGAAGAATTCGATTGATTTTGTGCGTGATGATCAGCAGGCAATGAGTCATTCTTGCTTCTTTTCTTACTAGTGATTTCTTTTTCTTCAGCATCATGGATACAAAAATATTAATCATTAAATAAGTGAGAAATCACATTCGGAGAAAATAAATTGGTAAAAATAATAGTTTTATCAACTTTGAGCTTAAGTTGACATTTACAAAAGATTAATCATCTTAGATGATTGACATATATTTAATAGATTGATCCATCCTTACATTTGTATTTGTATAAGCATAAACCTCAATAAAATCTTTAACTAAATGGTTAAAGAACCAAACATTTGTGCCACACCATATTATAGTTAATCGTATGAAAACTTATCAGTTAACAAAATTTAAATATGTTTACATTATTTTTATGTTCAAATTCATATTATAGAAAACAAAACACTAACAAAAATTGATAGATTTAATAAAGCTAACCTTCATCAACATAAACTTTATCTTTTAGAGGAAGATCCACTTCATTCTGTGCAACATCACTATGCAAGATCCTATTCATTGATGGTGTACTAAATGGTGCAATATCACTAGGCAATATAGGCCATTCTTGCTTTTTTCTTTACTGGTGACTTCTTCTGCAACATGGATATGAAAATATTAATCATTAAATAAGTGAAAAAATGACGTTCAGGAAAAACAAATTGGTATAATAATAGTTTTATGGTCTTAAGTCGACCTTTACAAAGACTAATCATGTGAGATGATTGAGATCTTCTTAAGAGATATCCATCCCAACGTTTGTATTCATAAACCTCAATAAAATCTTTAACTAAATGGTTAAAGAAACAAACATTTGTACCGCACTATGTTATAGTCAATCGTATGAAAACTTATATGTTAATGAAATTTATGTTTAAATTATTTTTGTGTTCAAATTCATATTATAAGAAACAAAACACGAACAAAAATTGAACTTAATAACGCTAACCTTCATCAGCAGAAACATTATCTTTAAGAGAAATATCCGCTTCATTGTGTGCAGTATCACTAGCCAAGATCCTATTCATTGATGGTGTACTAAATGGTTAAATATACCAAAATTGTAATGGTTATTGCAAAAACAAACAAAAAACAGAAAGACTAATAAAACAATAACCTTCTAAACTGAATTTGACAAAAAACTATTCCACTTATTTAAATTTTACAAATTTTAAAATATTTAATTTCTACAACCACCCAATGTTTACTATAAGTTGCCCATTTAAATTATCACAAAAGTAATATTTTTATTTGAAATATTGGAACAATACATGATATATCAATCATTTTAAAATCTAGCAAAAAAAAAAAAAACACAATACTTATAGATCTAATGAGGAAGTAGTGCTTCTAAATTGCTTTCTATCTGAAGATAGCAAAAGTACAAATACATAATAAAATGAGCTCTTATACATGAACCACCTTAGATGGCATACACCCTTTTATACCCACACACATTTGTGACACGTGGCAAAAACATTGAAAGAAGAGATGAAAAGGGGTGATGATATGATGTAAAATTACTAAAATACCCATAATATATGGGATGTACATAAGAGGTGTATGAAAAAGGGTGTCTATCAATCTTTTTCCTAATAAAATAAATAAATATTGAGTAGAAAGCTATAATAAACTTTTATTAGTCATTCACATCAAGTTAAAACCTACAAATTCAAATAAAAAAATTAGATTGAATTATCTCATCAAAATAAATTATATTAAAATTAGAGACCAATAGTGTGTATCATCTTACCAATATTTAATCAAAGAAATCACACTTGTTGGATATTTATCTTGAGCATCGTCAACGAGATTGATACAGCAAAAGCACAAGAAAGAAGATGAACAAATATAAGATAAAATTAATGGTCTCCATTTGATCAGGCATGGAATTACAACCCATGAATAAGTTTTTTTGTTTCTCTCGCGGATCTGGGTGACACAAAACAACACAAGATTAAACAAGAAAAGTAATCCGAACTACGATAATTACAATAAATAACAAAGTAAGATCAATCACATAAAATTTTACATGTAAACAATATTTACTTGAGTAGAAAAAAAATTCAATAGATCTACCCTCTCGAAAAATACCATCATGTTCAATTCAATCAAACAATTAAACAAGCGTGAAAATGGAAATACAAGATTACCATGAAGGAGAAAGATGATCCTAAAAGATCTGATTTACTGCTTCGTGCAAATACAAGATTACGATGAAGGTGTTAGAAATGTGAGGATTGTTGTTTGGGAGAGCGCCGTCGGCATATTGTGAAAGTGAACTCATGTATGTATTTATAAGGATTTTACTAGGGTAGGGTTTTGTGTTAGATTAAAAGTTTGATTGCTTTTTTTACCCCTTAAGTTTCACAATTATGCAATTTTGGTTCTCCAAGTTTAAAATGAGTGATTTGAACCCCTCAACTTCCCCATTTTGGCACTAAGTAGTCCCTGAAGCATATTTTCACCGATTTTAACCAAAATTAACATTTTTATAAAAGAATAATAAAAAGTAAATAGAGAAAATCACTTGACAACTCTTCCCAATCATACTTCTTCTTTTTCCTCCTTCCACCTAGACATCAAACTTTCATTCTTTTTCACTCTAACACTCCCATCATGGTAGGGTTTTGTTTTAACTTATTATTTCACATGATCTATTATAAAAAATCTAATATTTTTAATAAAAATTCATTTGAAATTTTTTATTTAATTGACATTCGGGTTGAAGGTGCTTTTTGTCCATGCGTGAGTTCTAGTTTAAGTCCTTGTCAAAAAATTGAGACTCTACCCTTGTAATATAAGATTTACTTAGTTTTAGTCCCTGAGGATATCTGACTATGCACAATTGATAATGTGACACATTGAGTTTTAGGGTTCAGGCCCAGCCCCCCCCTACAGTTTTCCATATTTTAATAAAATTTCAGAGCAGGTGGTAGAGAGGATGGGAGCAACTATGGGGTGCCAACATAGTTGGGGTGTCCAGCTTCTCCTTGATGTCTTTCTTGCGCTCTTGATTCATAATTTTTTTTTTGTCATTTTTAATTATAGCTTTGTTAACTATGAGTTAACTAGGAGAGTATTTTATGCGGATCCCAAATTCAAACTTGGGTCGCCACATTTTCCCCTCATGTTTTTATTTGAGTTTGTGTTGGCCTCTAGACCAATAACAAAATAAAAACACATCTTAGTTAGCAATTGTTTACAAAAATAAGTAAATAATTTTCTTCATCCAAATTTTCATCACTCCTATCCAAACCAGAAAATTTGTTTAGATATACCTAAATATTTCATTCAACTTAATCTTCTAACTCATACACCCAGGTCTAAAGGACAGCCATCACTGACAACTCCTTTGATCCATACCTTATGATATCATCAAACTCTTACTCAACATGATAATAATTGAAAGTTACCATCAAATCAAACATTCAAAATGAGCAGGAGTGTTTAAAACCGAACCAACCCAACAAAAAAACATCTAACTGAAATTGCAAAAAAAAAAAAAAAAAAAACTAAGTTTCATTTGGATGTGGTCGGGTCAATTTTTCACTCAACCAGACGGTTTAATTTTTTTTGTTGTTTTTGTTTTGCCACCCAAACCAAATCGAAATGCAAACTCACTTTAAGTAAGAGTATTTAAATTAGTAACTCACTCCAAAGTCCAAACTCTCCACCCAACCCAAACACTCACCACTTCACTTATCCCAAAGACTCGCTCAAACAAAACACCCAACCTTCTTTTTTTTCTTTCTTTTTTGTTTTTCCAATTAACTTTATATGTACAATGTAATCATTTTAAATTCATTAAAAAGAACTAAATTGTATCTCGACCATCTCTTCTCAATCGTCTCTATCCCAGTGATGCTCTCAATCGATGATCTCTCACCTTTTGTTTATACTTAATTGTTGCAAATTTAGTAACCAGAGTTAATGGTTAATAGTTGAACCTTTTGTTTATGCATCTTAATAGTATTTAGAGTTAATTGTTAATAGTTGCATCTAATATAATCAAAATTGCTGGTATTTAAAAAAAAAAATTATTTACTGTCTCGTAAAAAACCTAACCAACCAAAAACCCTGTTGAAACTAATATTCTCCTCTTATTTGACGCACTCGATGTTGAATCTAACACCTGAAAGAAAGAAAAAATCGCAAAACGACAACACTTACGAACTATGGCATCCATGGAACGTGATCCACAAACAAATGTATATGCTAACAACGTGTACTATCAACAGATTGTGAGCACAACACCTAAAATCTAGCTTTATCCACTATGAAGTACCATAAAAATACGTACGCTTAAAATGTGTTTGGATGGAGAAATGTTTTGAGGGAATGTAATGTTTGGAGGGAATTTAACTATTTGAGTTGAATTTAAACAATAGAATTTACCTTAAATAGTTGAATTCCCTCAAAACATTTCCCCATCCAAACACACTCTATGTAATAACTCGACTCTAAACTTTTGAATGTATTAGCGGCTTGAGTAGTCGTGTGTCTTTTGAGAATATTTACAATTTTTCCATTCAAATTGAAAGAGTTTGCAATTTTATCTTTATAAGAATTAGAAATGTGTAAGAGAGTTTGCAATTTTATTCTTACAAAAACTACAAGTGATAGCAGTACATCATTTGATTTTGAGTTTCTTTTGTGTCTTTTTGCATCTTGTAAGAATATTTCCTCTTGTTGCATCCCCAACATATATAAAAAAAAAAAAAAAATCCTTTTTAATGTTAATAATAATGTTTTATTATAATTTTATTTAAACTTATATTTCTTATTTTATGAAATACACAATATTTTTATTTAGTATATCAATTGATGTATCCTTTACCATTTACGATACTATATACTTACTTGTAGTAAAATATTTTTAAGCAATTGTTTTGAGTTTGGGTCTTGAGTCGACCTTTATGAATACTATTCATCTGAGATGACTCAATTTACATGAGAGATTGATTCATCAAAACAAATGTTTTTTTTACAAGTAATCTAGTGGCTAGAATTCATCTTTAATCTTTAAGAAAATAAGTTGAATGTTTAGGATTCGAGCCTTAACTCCCACATATTTAGAGCTGTCAAAACGGGCGGCCCGGCCCGTTTAGGCCCGGCCCGGCCGGGCCAAGGGCTTTTAAGGGCCGGGCTAAAAAGCCCGGTTTGAATATGGGCTGCAAAAAATGAGCCCGAGCCCGGCCCTATACGGGCTCCCGGGCTAACGGGCCAGCCCTGGCCCGTATTTTTTTCTTCCCTTTTCCATTCTTTTAAGTACGAAACATACATAAATATGCCGGGCTAACGGGCCAGCCCGGGCCCGTATCAGTTTTTTTTTTTTTCCTTCCCTTTCTTTAAGGATTGAACATAATAACTTAAATATACACAAATAGGTTAATAGTGAACAAAAGATAAATTAAGATTGATCCAAGATAATAACAATTATCCATAGTAACATTAAAAAAAAAAAAAAAAAGTTGTATTTTTTGCGGGCTTCCGGGCAGCCCGGAGCCCGGACGGGCTAGCCCTAACGGGCCAAGGGCTTTTACGGGCCGGGCTAAAAAGCCCTCTTCAAATTTCGGGCTCCAATTATTCGGCCCAAGCCCTACATTTTATTCGGGCTTTCGGGCCGGCCCTTACGGCCCGGCCCATTTTGACAGCTCTACACATATTACAATGCATAGTACTACGAAACAAATGTTTTTCCATATGCGTAAACTACGGTCAAATCTTTAACAAAATGGTTAAAGAGCTAAGCATTGGTGTCACACCATGTTATAGTCAATCGTATGAAAATATCTATGTTAATGAAATTTATGTTTGCACTATTTTAGTGTAGCAAATTCACATTCCATTAAATTCCTCAAAAAAGAAAATCACACTATAAAAAGAAGAACACTAAAAATAACTAGATTTTTGACCCGTGCTCCGCTCGGGTTTATTGTAAAGGGATTTGACATACGAATAATAAAGTGCAATATATAATTGATAACGGTGAAAAAATAATACGTGATAATCCATAGTAGACAAAATAAAGCACTACATAAAATGTATCAAATTTGAAAATATTATAAAAGAAAATTCGGTAATCCTATCAATAATTCGGTAAAAGAAATATGAAATCTTTAGTACATCGGCATGTAGTTTCATCACACATTGTGAAATACTTTCTCATATACAACATTAGACGTTACATTGGTATCTTCACTATCTTCATCAGCGGTCAATATCTTTAGTCCTTCTCTGGATGTAACTCTTGAAATAGCAACATACAACTGTCTGTGAGAAAATACAGGTGTTGGTAGATATACACCAACATGTTTAAGCGACTGCCCTTGACTTTTGTTAATTGTCTTCTTTGAAACTTAAAGGGAATCCTGACATCTGAAGGCGATATAGATAACCTTGATACAAAAACCTGATCACCAACATTACTTCCATAAATGACCCTCCCCTCAATAACGTATCTTCTCATCCTAGTGATAACCAATATGGTTCCATTCCATAATCCATATCGTGTATCTATATTTCTCAACAACATAACTGGCACACCAACCTTTAACCTTAATTTGTGGTTAGGCAGTCCAGAAGCAGTGACGGTGTTGAGGAATCCGGGTGTATGAACATATTCAATATGATCACCGTTTAAGTTACGATGAATAGGTGAATCATAACTCAAATAAACTTTCTCCTAAAAAAGTAGCCGAGTTTGCATGGAAATTATGGTATTTTGTTTGTAAACGTATTAAATAAGTGTAGAAAATATTGTCAAAAAAAAAAGGCAACATGATAGGAATGAATTAAAGGTATGAAATTGGTTCAAAAAAAAAAAGTGTACAATATATTGTCCAAAAAAAGTCATGAAATTAGTGCGATGAATTTTTCTAGTATTGTATACAAAATATTGTCAAAAAAAAAAAGGCAAGATGATAGGAATGACATTGGAGCAATACATTTTTTTAGTATTAAATAAGTGTACAAAATATCAATAGTATATATATAAAGTAAGGTTTTTATGACACGTGTCACTTCCACATTTATTCGCTATATTTTTATTATATTTCTATTTTTTAAAACCAATATTTTAATTTGGCATGAATATCTCAACAAACTTTTGATCTTATTTATTAAATATTTTACTTAACTTTTTTATTGAATTCCTAATATTTTATGTAGCAGAAATATCTCAACAAATTACACGTGATACATCATCAATCAATCAAATGCATATATATAAAGTAAGGTTTTTTATGCCACGTGCCACTTTCGCATTTATTCGCAATATTTTTATTATTTTCCTATTTTTTAAAACCAATATTTAATTTGGCTTAAATATCTCAACTTACTTTTTCTTACGTGTTTCAAATTAAAGTTTACTTTGTATATTAAAAATTGTTTGAAATGTTTTTTTTTTTTTTTTTTATATTTTGGACTTTTAGAAAGAAAAAAAATGGAACTATCAAATACACCCTATAATAATTCAAAACTAATAATTAACGATGTTGTTCCTGAAGTTCAATAACTCCAAACCAGGTACTCACAAATTACTAATCGAACAAAAATCTTTAATTAGGAGATCCAATTATATATTATTTTATGTAACACAACAATTGTATAATTTTATTAATTTAATAACGAATATGGATTTATGTGAGTCCGAAAACTTAAAAAAAGTTAATCTTATTCTATATGCGTTAATATTTTTACTAAATCCCGTTAATTTTATCTGTATGTGGATATATAAATTTACGAGTATTTATAATATGGTTTATTTTATTATATTCGTGTGTATTTATTAAGATATTCGTCACATACCAATCCGTGATAAAATTTATTTGTGGATATCATACATAGAATTTTTTGATCTTCTTGAATATGTCTAACCCGGGCAACGCCGGGTACACTAATTTCCTTAAAAAGGAAAGTGTACAAAAAATTGTCAAAAAAAAACAATAAAAAAAAAGTATAAAATAGAAGGCATCAAACGTGATCATTGATATGCTCATAGTTTCTAGAACAAACTTGCAACATCAAATAAGTGTAGAAAATATTTCCTTAAAAAAACAGGCAAGAGGATAAGAATAAAATTGGTGCGATGCATTTTTTAGATGAAATTTGTTAGGTTAAATAATTGCAAACCTAATAAAGCAAATGAACAGAAAAAAAAATTAGATTAAATTGTTGCAGACCTAACAAAATTAATAAATAAGGATTTACAGCACTTTTCAAAAAAAAATTAAAGATTTTGTCAAAAAAAATTAATGAATAATTGATCGCTATAATATAGCTAGCCTTCATCACTAGAAATATTGCCTTTTAAGAGAAGGATCCACTTCATTCACTATATGCAGTATCACTATGCAATAAGTCCTTTTTTTTTTCTCTTTCTTTCTTGTTGGTGATTTCTTCTTGAGCAAGATGCATAAAACAATATTAATCATTAAATAAGGAGGAGTGTTATTTGAACAACCATTTGGTTGATAACTTATGTGACAACCATAATTTACAAAGAAAAAATGAGTATTTGCACGAAAATCAAAGCAATAGAGAGATAAAGTAAAAAATAATGTGAGTATGAGAGAGAAAGTTGTCACAAAATGGATGTTCAAATATCATTTCTCTTAAATAAGTTAGAAAATGACACTCTGAGCAAAACAAATCGGCACAAAAATAGTTTTATGAGCTTGGTTATAAGTCAACCTTTACAAAGACTAATCATCATAGATGATTGAGATCTATTTTAGAGATTAATCCATCACATTATAGTTTTTTTCTATATGTATATACCACAATTAAATCTATTATTAAATGGTTAATGAACCAAGAGTTTGTGCCACATCAGTTTATAGTTTGTCGTATGAAAACATATATGTTAATGAAATTTATGTTTACATTATTTTTGCGTTCAAATTCACATTACAAGAAACAAACACTAACAATAATTGGTCGTATGTATGAAGCTAACCTTCATTAGTACGATTTAATTGAGTCTGTGAATAACCAGTAGGCAATAAGTCCTTTCTGTTTTCCTTACTAGTGACTTCTTTTTCTTCGGCAACAGGCATCCAACAATAATAAATCTTTAAATAAGTGAGAAAATAACATTTTGTAAAGAAAGAAAAAAATTGATAAAATAATAGTTTTATCAGCTTGGATCTTTTTTGAACAATTATCAGCTTGGATCTTAAGTCGGCCTTTACAAAGACTAATCATATGATGAGGTGATTTAGATCTATTAAAGATATTGTATATGCATAAACCACAATCAAATCTTTAACTAAATGGTTAAAGAACAAAAAATTTGGCCCGCATCATGTGATAGTCAATCATATAAAAACTCATCTACTGATGAAATTTATGTTTACATTATTTTTGTGTTAAACTTCACGTTATAAGAAACAAACACTAACAAAAATTGATCGACATAATAAAGCTAACCTTTATTGGTAGAAACTTTGTCTTTAGGAGAAAGATCTACATCAATGTATGCAAGATCTACTTCACTGATGTTGTCCTAAATGGTTAAATATACCAAAATTGTAATGGTTATTGCAAAAACAAACATAAACAGAAGGACTAATTGATGTAGGAGGATTTACATAGTATTTCTATAGTATTTATATTTTAGCCCAATTTTAATAATTTATGTTTTATTTTTTATTTTGGATTTTCGGTCCATTAGAGTTTTGTTATTTATTTTCTATTTAAGCTTAACAGTTGTAGCATAAGATGAAACTTTTATTCATTCAATAATATTTTAGAGAGTTTTCTCAATTTCTGGTGGATTTCAGAACCCTTTTGCCGCTTGCAAACTTCTTCTTTTTCTATCTAGGTTTAGCGCGAGGGCAGAGTTTGTCGGCATAACCGCAACTCTTACCACGACCATCAATGTTTTGACTACAACATTGGCGATGTTAACAACTCAGTTGAATAACCACGCCAACAACAACAATAACAACAAAAACAATAGAAACAACATCAGTTCAAGGGGAAATATTAGCTTCAGTTCTCACGGTAGATTGTCTCTCTTGCCGCTTTTTTCAATTGAAAATTTGGATATGAAGTAGCTCTCGTTGCCGCGGATGTATCAAATGTCGATGAAGGGTGGTTATGATGAGGATATGAAGTGTTGGTTTGCAAGTGTGAGTTATATGTCCCACATCGGCTAAAATAGTAAAGGTTGAACACCTTAATTATAAGTAAGAGGGCCCATAAACCCATTGCCTTAAGGTTTTGGGTAAGAGTGTGGTGTCTCTCTTGCTTGTGCGGTTGTTCTAGCCTCGATGTGGACAGTCACCTTGGCTCCCCTCGTGACCCAACATGAAGGAGCAGAGAAGTAAGGATCTTGGAGATTGTGGAAAATTTATCGCATGATGTTGAAATTATCGCATTGATAGAAGCTGGTATTGGAATTTCCATGGGAATTCAAGGTACCGAAGTTGCAAAAGAGAAACCATTAATATCAGTTCAATTATTATGGGTGAATTTGATTATGGATACATTAGATGCTTTGGCTCTTGCAACTGAAAAACCTACTAAGGAACTAATGGATAAAAAAAATTGTTGGTAGAATAAAGCCTCTTATTACAAGCATTACGTAGAGGAATCTTATGTCACAAGCCTTGTATCAAATATCAATTTTGTTGACTTTTCAATTCAAAGGTGACAATAATTTTGGTGTGACATTAAAGGTAAATGACACATTGATATTTAATACATTTGTTCTATGTCAAGTGTTTAATGAGTTTAATGCAAGGAAATTGGAGAACAAAAATGTGTTTGAAGCTTTTAATGAGGAAAACAGCAAGATACGGCCAGTTGAACGCGAGTATCAGGAGAAAGTATATCATGAAATAGCAAGGCTGGAACTGGAAGATCGGAGGAAAGATTCATATTCCATGTCTTCAAGTGGAGGAATAGTTTCATTATTCAACATGGTGACATTTGACGCATTGTCTGAATTTTCGCCACCTCCATCAGCTGCAACATCCCTTGTGTTTAACCCTGTAGACAATAACATTGTTGCGATCGGAAGGGAAGATGTGGAGATTAATATTTTTAAGCACAGTGAGCTTATAATGAACAAAGGGTCACCACAAGTACATCACTGGTATGGTTTTTTCATCACCAGAATAAGCACAATCAACTTTTCTCTTGGTGCATGAGCAAATGGATTAAGAAGAATTCAGTGTCAATCCAGATGCTAGGTGGTGGAAATGCACCAGTAGGTGAGACTAAAGTTCAATTTCACAAAGATCAAGTGAAATTGTTGGTCTGCCATGAGACAAAGCTACAAGGTCTATTGTCTGGCGCCATATCCTCTGCAATATACTCCTGCAATGGTCAAGTAATTTATGTTACTACATTTCTTCAATGGCATAAAGGCAACCACTATATGTTTCAAATCAAACTATCTTTGCGACACATGGAATATGAATCATTCCTCTGATCTTCCAGTTCCAGCCTAGCTATTTCATGATTGTTCGATACTTTCTCCTGTTAACAGTTGTAGCCTAAAGAGGTATCTTTTGTTCATTCAATAATATTTTAAAGAGTTTTCTCAATTTCTAATGGATTTTAGAATCCTATTTTTATAAGTTTGTACAACGATACCCCTTATTTTAATTTTACAATGTTTACTATAAATTACCCCCTTTAAATTAACACAACAGTAATATTTTGTTTCAAATATTGGTACAATACATGATATATCAATCATTTTAAAATCTAACAAAAATTAATACACAATACATTATATATCTAATGAAGAAGTAATGCTTATAAATTTTTATTTATACGAATATAAGAAAAGTGCAAAATACATTAAAAAAAATTATCGAGTAGAAAACTTAATTAAACTTTTATTAGTCATTCTTTAAATCATGTCATTAAGAAAAATCCTACAAGAGAAATCCTAAAAATTAAATAATTGAATGACCTCATCAAAATAAAATCAACGCGTTCAAAATAAATTATAATACAATTAAAAACAGTTTGCGTGTATCATCTTACCAGTATTTAATCAAAGAAATCACACTCGTCGAAGATTTATGTTGAGCATTGCCAACAAAATTGATACAACAAAGCACAACAAAGAAGATGAGGAAATAAATCACAAAACTAATAATCCCCGTTTGATTAAGTATCGAATGACGACCCATGAATAAGTGTTTTGCTTCTATCGTGAATCTGATGGACACAAAACAACACAAGATTAAAAAGGAGAAGTGATCCAACCTACGACAATTACAATAAATAACAAAGTAAGATCCGTCACCTAAAATTTTACATGTAAATAATATTTACTTTAGTAGAGTAAAATTCAATAGATCTACCCATATCATCATATTCAATTCAATCAAACAACTAAACAAGAGCGAACATGGAAATACAAGATTACCTTGAAGGAGAAAGATGATCCTGAAAGATCTGACTGATTGATCAGTACAAATACAAGATTATGATGAAGGTGATAGAAAAATTGAAAATTGTCATTTCGGAGATCGCCGTCGAGATATTGTGAAAGTGAACTCATGTACGTATTTATAAAGATTTCACTAGGGTAGGGTTTTGTGTTAGAACAAAAGTTTATTTGTATTTTTTACCCTTAAGTTTCACAATTGTGCTATTTTGGTTCCCAAAATTTAAAACGAGCAATTTTGATCTCTCAACCTTCTCCATTTTGCATTAAATAGTCCCTATGCATAATTTGACCGATTTTAACCAAAAATGAAATAAAATAAAAAAAAATCATAAAATAAACAGAGGAAATCACTTCATAATTCCACCCAATCCTCCTCCTTCCAATTAGACATCAAACTTTCCTTCTTTATCACTCTCACACTCTCATCAGGATAAGGTGTGATTTTAGGTTAATATTTCACACGATCTATTGAAAAAAGTATAATATTTTTTATTTAATTGTTATACGGGTTGAAGGTGTTTTTCATTCCTACCATATGGGGGAGTTCTAGTTTTAATCCTTGTAAAAAATTTGAGATTCCACCCTTGTAATATAAGAGTCCCGTAGTTTTAATCCCTCGGGACTTCTGACTATGTAAGACTAATGATGTGACACATTGAGTTGTATTTTTTTATTTATTATAGCTTTGTTTATTTGAGTGTGTGTTAGCCATTGGACAAATAACAAAATAAAAAATACCTCAATTAGCAGCAATTTTATAAAAGTAATTAAATAAATTTTATAAACTATCAAATTTTTCATCCAAATCTTGATCACTCCAAACCATATCTTCATCCAAATCCAAAAAAATTGAGATATACCAAAATAAAAAATAATAATAACTTTCATTTTCATCTTTTTTTTTGGTACAATCATTTTCATCTTTTAAATTCATACTCTTAGTTCTAAAGCATCACCATCACCGACAAATTCGTTGAGACATAACTTATGATATCATCCAAATCTTACTAAGCATGATAATAATTGAAAGTTACCTTCAAATCAAACTTTTAAAATTATTAGAACTATGAGTAGAGATGTTCAAAATCAAATCAACCAAACAGAAAACAACAAACCAAACCAACCTAGTGAAAATTGAAAAAAAAAAATATTACTTTCATTTTGATGTGGTTTAGTCAATTTTTTTACTCAACTGGACGATTGTAACATCCCACTCGTCAGTTCGCCGAAGCCTCATCGAATTGATGTGTTAGAGGATAATATTTATGAAATTACTCATGACGGACACGCAGTGTCAGACAAGCAGGTCCAGTTATCAGCTGAAGTAACCCTTCTTCTCCTCTCCATAAGCTTCGGCTCTCTCTCTCAATCACTTAAACTCTCAAATTGTTACCAATTTCTCAATGATAACAACATGCAATTACCTTAGTGTGATCCTTAGAGTGTGTTTGGATGAAGTAATTTGGAAATTTTAAAGAATTTAAAATTCTAGGCAATTTACCTCAAAGTATTTGAATTCCTTCCTAACATTACATTTCCTTAATATTACATTACATTCCACCATCCAAACAATGGAATTCACCTCAAAGTATTTGAATTCCCTCAAAACATTCCTCCATCCAAACACACTCTTAGAGCCTTGGGTTTAACATACAAACTTTATTTCCTCATTCATTCCTCTGTTTTGGGCCGAGATCCTCCTACCTCTCTTGACATAATTGGTTATCAAGTTGGTTGTAGCTTGATAACCAATTATTATTAATAATAATAATAATAATAATAATAATTTGTAAATGATTCATGTCATCCACATACAATTTTACTGATTCACAAATGTTTTTAACTTTTATTCGTTTTTACTTCTAGCCTTTGAGTTTGTATGTGACTATGTACAGTTGGTTAATCTCAGAAAAACACTATAATCAATGCAATGAACTGTACATACAAGCAGGGCCGTTATGAGATTTTTGTGGTCTAGGGTGAGCTTACAATTTGGGAGTCCTAAATAATGAGTATAAAAAAAAAATTACAAAGTGTGAGAATAATTAGCTTGAAGAGAATAGCTTTTACTTCGAGTATTTGTCATAAACTTGATCCTTCACATCATCAACATCTAAATCAAGAGACTTCTATACATTCAACAATTCATTAAAAAAATAAAAACAATCCAGATGTATCATCAACTTTTAAGAACTTAAAAAAAAAAAAAAAACTTCTATTTTTATTTTATCACTTGATGCATTTAAACGTCGTACGATCAAACTCATTTATTTTTTATGGTTCGCATCTAGGGTACAATTAAGGGTTACAGAAGAATATTTTGCAATTTTGTATTGCCTTCTTTCTCGTTTTTCTTTGTCATGCTACTAATTGTTGTTGCAAGTTAGTTTTTTTTAAACCAAGTGTGATGGTTTCGTTCTGCTTTTTCTAACCCTACTACATGTTATGGTGAGAATGTAAAGGCCTTGATTTTGTATACAGTTGAAGAAGAGTCACTCTAACTAGGGATAGCAAATGAATGAGTAAAAGATAAATCATCAATAAATTTAACACGACGAATATTTTTTTCTTCTTACAGACAATGTCAATCAAATGGATCCAATAAGTATCAAAATCTCCTCTCATAAAACAAGCCAAATGACGAATAAACTTCAATTGTTTGGTCTACAATTTTTTCCAAATAAAGGGTGTGAGATGATTTTTTTTATTTTGATGGAAAGGTTTGGGATGGATTAAGGGTAGGGATTTGAACTCCCTTATAAAATCACAATAAATTATAAATAGGTCAATAAAGAACTAAGCATATTACTAACAACCACACATCCCTTTAGAATTTAAGTAATTTTTTTAGGCCTAATGAACCCCTAATTTTTTTTTGTTGGAACCCGAATTTTTTACTTATTTTTCGAGACCTAAGACGTTTGCCCTGCCTCAGATACGGCCTTGCAAACAAGCTAACCCACAAGTACAACCAACATCTAAAACAAGTTCCTACTTTCTTCCATAATGACCCATATTTTCTCCACAACATTAATATTCAATAAAAAATAATACGAAAAACTACTAGGTATGCCTTTGAACAAGGCTATAACACACCCATACTATTTATGAATCACATGAATAAGATTTTCAAACCATACATAGATCACTTTGTGGCTGTGTTCATAAATGACACTATCATTTACTCCTTGAGTAAGGGGAACACGAAGAGCATATGAGAATTGTGTTGCAAGTGGTTATAAATAGGCAATGTAATTGATGAAGTGCAATTTCTGGAGCACATGATTAATAAAGATGTTATAGATGTAGATCCATTAATGTTCAAAATTGTGTTGACTTGGGAGATTCCACGTATTGTTGGTGAAGTACGCATTTTTCTCAGGCATGGAAGGTAATTATCAAAGATTTATAAAAGGATTCTCTAAGATGGTGATGCACGTAAATACATTTGACGCGATTGGAAAAATGTTAAACATATGTCAAAGGACTATGAAACAAGTTCTCTATAATTTAATAGAAATTTAATGATGTCACTAGTATTAGTCTTAACATGTCCTTTGGGGCAGTTCTATTCTAGTATTCTATGATGCATCCTATCAAATATTGGGATTTTTGTTGTGCAAGAAGGTAGATTTGTGGCTGCTTCAAATAAAATGACGACTCACGTGAGGAATTACCCTACTCATAACTGTGGAGCTTTGTCTTTAAGAGAAGGATCCAATTGATTGTGTGCAAGATCATTGGGTAGTAAGTTCTTCTTTCTTTTTTTCTTACTAGTGAATTCTTCTTCTACAACATGCATATAATGATATCAATCATTAAATAAGCGTGAAATGACATTATGACAGAAAAATAATTGGTAAAAATAATAGTTTTATTAGCTTGGGTTTTAAGTCGACCTTTTACATAGACTAATCATCTGAGATGATTGAGACCTATTTAAGAGATTGATGCATCCAAAATTTATATTTCTATATGCATAAACCACAATCAAATCTTTAACAAAATGGTTCAAGAGCCAAACATTTGTGACATACCATGCTATAGTAAATCATATGAAAACATGTATGTTAATGAAATTTATATTTACATTATTTTTGTGTTCAAATTCACATTATAAGAAACAAAACACTAACAAAATTTCTTAAAAAAAAAAAAAAAAAAACACTAACAAAATTAATCGACATATAAAGTTAACCTTCGTCAGCATAAACTTTGTCTTTAAGAGAAAGATCTACTTTATTGCGTGCAAGATCACTATGCAAGATGTATTTCTTGCTAGTGACTTCTTAAACAACATGCATACAACAATATTAATCAATAAATACGTTAGAAAATGACACTTTGAGCAAATCAAATTGACATAAATAATTGCCATGTTGTTTGGAAAGCATTTGGAGGTGAACTTCTCCAAGCATCCGAACATAACTCCAGGTGCTGACACACATGAGTATATGAACTCAAGTCTCAACCGGTTCAATTACAATGTTGCGAAAAACTACCAGTATTGCTGCTCGCCAACAAAGATCATCCACATGTATGCCCTCCCATAACACATTATTGAAGTGGACATTGCAAGTCTTCTCCAGGAGCATGGACTCATTCTCAACTACAAAGTATTTGAGATGAAGGGAAAAAGTAGGCTCTGGTTCAGTTCGAGTCTGAGGAGGAGGCAACTGAAGCCCTAGTTTGCAGGCATGCAAATTCACTATCTGGCTTCATGATCCGCATCTCCTTTTATTACTTTTGAATGCTTCTTCTTCTGCAACATGGATACAAAAATATTAATCATTAAATAATAAGTGAGAAATAATATTCGGAGAAAACAAATTGGTAAATATAATAGTTTTATCAACACTCATGTTCAATGCATTAGCATACCTTCACTCTTTCGTTTAATCAAAGAAATCACACTTGTTAGATATTTATATTGAGCATCGCCAACAAGATTGATATAGCAAAGCACAATAAAGAAGATGAACAAATATAAGAAAAAGTGAATGGTCCTCGTCTGATCAGGTATAGAATGATTACCCATGAGTTGGTTTTTTGCTTCTCTCGCGGATCTGATGGACACAAAACAACACAGATTAAACAAGAAAAGTGATCCCAACTACGACAATTACAATAAATAACAAAGTAAGATCAATCACCTAAAACTTTACATGTAAATAATATTTATTTGAGTAGAATAAAATTCCAATAGATCTACCCTGTCGAAAATATCATCATATTCAATTCAATCAAAGAATTAAACAAGCGCAAACATGGAAATACAAGACTACCATGAAGAAGAAGGATGATCCGGAAAGATCTGACTTACTGCTTCGTGCAAATACAAGAATACGATGAAGGTGATAGAAACTAGAGGATTGTCGTTTGGGAGAGTGTCGTCGGCATATTGTGAAAGTGAACTCATGTATGTGTTAATAAGGATTTTACTAGGGTATGGTTTTGTGTTAGATTAAAAATTTAATTGCATTTTTGACCCCTTAAGTTTCACAATTATGCAATTTTGGTTCCTCAACTTTAAAATGACCGATTTGGACCCCTCAACTTCCCCATTTTGCACTAAGTAGTCCGACATACATATTTTTTACTGATTTTAACCAAAATTAACATTTTTTATAAAAAATAAATAAAAAATAAATAGAGGAAAACACTTAACAACTCTACCCAATTCTGCTTCTTCTTCTTCCTCCTTCCACCTAGACATCAAACTTTCATTATTTTTTACTCTAACACTCCCATAGGGTTTTGTTTTAGGTTAACATTTCACATGATCTATTGTAAAAAATCTAATATTATCAATTAAAAAATTCAGATGATATTTTTTATTTAATCGATGTATGAGTTAAAGGTGCCTTTTGTCCCTGCCATATGGGCGAGTTCTTATTTTAGTTGTTGTAAAAAATTGAGATTCCACCGTTGTAATATAAGATTCGCCTAGTTTTAATCTCTTAGAACATCCTACTATGTAGAACTAATGATGTGACACATTGAGTTTTATTTTTATTTTTTATTATAGCTTTGTTTAACTATGAGTTAATTATAAGGGTATTTTATGTGGAATCCCAATTCGAAACTAGGTCACCATATTTCTCCCCGTGTATTTATATGAGTGTGTGTTGGCCACTAGACCAATAACAAAATAAACAAATATCTTAGTTAGCAATTGTTTTATAAAAATAATTTAATAAATTATCAATTTCTTATCCAAATCCTCATCACTCCAATCCAAATCCAGAAATAAAAAGTTGAGATATACCAAAAAAAAACACTTTCACCTTCATCTTCTAAACTCATACACCCACATCTAAAGCACCACTATCACCAACAACTCCTTTGAGCCATTCCTTATAATATCATCCAACTCTTACAAAGCATGATAATAATTGAAAGTTATCATCAAATCAAACATTCAAAATTACTATAACCATGAGTAGGGATGTTGAATACTGAACCAATCCAACAAAAAACAAAAAAGAGTTATAACAAAAAAGTGGAGTAATATTAAGTGTTGAATCAATTTTACTAATTTCACAATTGATGAAATTTTATTAGTTTTGTCAATAATCATTGATACAAAATTAAAACTAACACATGTTAAAAACGAGTAAGAATCCTCTTCATTTATCAAAAAAGAGAGAGAAAACAAGAGGTATTATATTGTATTATAATCTTCAATAATTTGATTTCTGTTACAATCGAAGACATATTTATATTATAGGATAATACAATGAGCTAGAACATGTGTCAATGACTAATGAGTCAATGACTAGAGATCCTAATATATATTACAAACATAAATAAAAAAATTTACTTTTAAAATTATTTAAAATATGTTTCGGCTACATTTTCTTAATTTTTCAAATCTATTGATTTTAAATCCCTAAAACATTAGGGAATAAAATGGCTAAAATAAGGCATAAGTTAAATCAGCAAAGGAAGAACAAGCGATTTCATCAAACCAAACTAAATTTTATAAACATAAACTTGTCTCATACACGGATAGAGAAATACAATTAACTAGAGTTCAAAGCTATGAACTTCCTTAAAAACTCTAAAAAAATACTCAGTTTTATTGCCATAAAATCTATATCTATATATATATAAACATGAAGTCAAAATCAAAATATAGAAGTTGAACATAATCTACAGAATAAAGATGAGATGAGAAAATGGGTAAAAAGAATCATTTTGATTTGGATGAGCACTTGGAATGTATATAACTACCATTCAAGGGACGAAACTTGAGGTAACAATTCAAATGACAAGAATATTTAACAGAACGAAAAGGACCTATCCTCCACCTAGTCCTAGCAGCACCCTTGAAATCAAAACCAATCTCATTTCTTTTCCAAGACTCGTCAATTTTATCAATTTGGTCAGGAGTTAACGGAATCGACGATGACTGAACAACATATCTAAGATCATTTGTACTGTTTTTCGGCACGTCAAATGAATCAGCAACAAGCATAGCTATACCTTGACCTTGAAAGCTAAGACTAAATGTTATCTTAGAAAATGTGGCATGAGCCTTAGCATTTCCATTATAAGCAGTTACAACAATGCTTAACTGAGTTTGAAGTAGACCAGCATGATCATTTCTTAGAAGGTCTAAATGAGCATTGGTGACACTGATTATAGGTGCTCTTGGATGGATCAGTATGTAACCAATGAACACTACAATGCCAGTAATAGTCACAGCTATGGCAAAAATTGTGCAGATGATAGCTGCTAGCCAAACAAATGGTTTGGTGTGGCCAACAGAAGCCACTTCCAATTTTCTCTTGAATACAGTCATATTGTGTACAACAGTAAGTTTTGATGAAAATAAAGAAATGACATTGAACTTAAGGGACTAAAACATATACTTGCTTATTTTCTGTTCAATTTTATGTTGTTGGAAAAGGGTACTAAGTTTTTCTTTGAGAATCTTTCAGAGAATTTGACCTCTTTTGATTCTAATTGGTCTGAAGGTTTGGTATCATACTTTCCTCACTTGTAAAGCATTTGATTTATGCATATATGTTTTGTTGCACGTACGGTACAAGCTTCTCAACAACCAAGAATCTTGGAGTGTTTTACTAACAAAAAGTAAAATACTAAACTTGCACACTAAGGGTATAAATTCAACAGAATATCAAATCACAATTAGTCCCATAAACTTTATAAAAAAATACCTTGAATAACATACTTTGCATGTATAATAGTAAAACAATTTTAATATCAAAGTTTACTAGACCAGTTTTTGTAGTATGAACTTCTAAAATTGGATAAATGCTTACATTTAATAAATTTATAATGCCAAATCAATATAATGATCATGTATAATTACAATCCCCTGAGAAAATTATGAGGCTTCTGCTGTTTGAATTTCTCACAGCTAATGCCAAATAGAAGAATCCTGCTTTTAATCACAAAAGTTGTCGTGTAAACTCATCACTCAAGACACTTTACTCTTGTAAAATATTATGCAAATTATAAAACAAATTGATTAAAGTTGTAATAAACTAAGATTCCTGTGTGAAAACTGAAAACCAAAAAACAAAACAGCTTTTGTTGAGTTTAGTTTTCGTAAATAGCAGATCCAATTCCAAAGCCTCAAACTTTAGGTATTATATGACCAAGATTTCACAGAAATTTTTGGAGCTTAAAATCAAAGCTTGATGGGGGATCATATTAAGGGAAAAGTAATTTACATAATCTACAAAATGGAAAGAGATTGTTGCACATATTCTTTGTAATACATCTGGAAAAGCAAAATCAGAGTGATTGAGACAAACCAAAAACTGAGACAGACATTGAACACCTGCCTATTTGTTGAAAGTAAATCAGTCCATCTGAGCAGACATTATACAATAAACCTAATTGACGAAGGTAAAGTACAATCTCATTCTCTCTTTTAAATAAAAAATGAATACAAATATTATTTGTTGAAAGTAAATCAGTCCATATAAGTAGAGATTATACTAGAAACCTAATTGACTAAGGTATGGTAAACTCTCTCTCTAAACTCTCTTTTTAAATAAAAACTGGATACAGCAGAATTGCCCAACATAAGACATAAGGATAATTGGCTCACAGCATGATATCATCACATAACATTCTTAATATTTAACTGAAAACTGAATCAAACAAACTATAATAATAAAAATAATAAAATAAAATAAGTCACATTTGTCTAATTTGAAACATTCAAAATTAATTATTGTAGTTTTGAACATTTACAATACATACCAAACAAGAACACTGGGATTCGGCGGAAATCTAAGAAATAAACAGTTAACCATCTCAAGTGGTTGGTCAACTGAGCAAACAAGCTATTTCTATCTACAAGCTAATATAAATAGGTTCTGATGTATGTCAAATAAGATTTTGATACAAAGACTAATGAGTAAAAATAATCTGCAGCAAAAATAAGTGGTTGGCCTATTGTTTCTAATGAGAACTGCAGTCTGCAGACCCTTCATCTTTCAAATACAATCATGTAGACAACTTTCACTGAAATTTAAAGGTTACAGAGAGAAAAATAAGTTATATGAAAACGAAATAAACACAGAAATGTTTCTATGCAGTGTGTGTTGTGAACCTGGACTTAAAACTTGTTTTTACTGCATTATCTTTTGTCATGCCTCCTAATTTAATATTTTTCCTTAGTCTGGTTCATTATTTCCGTAAACAGAATTAGTAACCACCGACAACCAACCGTCCAATACATCCGCCGCCACAAGCAGGAGATTTTGAAATCAGCGTCCTGTGCAGGGTGTGATACTATTACTAATCAAATAAAACAGAGTGAGTGTATTAACTAGTTCGTGGTATATGATAACAAAATCTTTGTAAGTCCTTTGATAAATAATTAAATCGGGAACTGTCCCTTAAAAGCTAGTTGTCCAAGGGGAAAACCAAGCCCCTTAAGTATTCTCTTGAGCATCATATAGACTTATACGACTTTATGTTAGACTTAGGCACCTATAAAACCCAAATTCCTATCATATCACCGCCTTCAAAGGCAGACGTCGCAGGAGCTAGTAGCTACACTATTTGACACAATGATGTTTTACTGGTAGCTACCATTAGTTGGTTTAGCCGGTAAGTGCCAAAGCACTTTGCTAGACATTCTTAGGTGTGATTCCTGCTAACAGCAATCCTCATTGGTGGGCTGTATATGATTACTACCATAGCTCCGAGTCTCCGACCAAAGGCTTATCCAGGGCTGGGACTGGGAGTTCAGTAGCTTTTAAAGCTTACACTAAACTGTTCCTAACCGAAAAAACAGACTCGTAAAGGGCTCTGTATGGGAAAAGGATGAGTTGCTGATCAGCTATCAACCAGAAAGATCTAGAAAGCTAGAAACGCTTAATTTGTGGCACCCAGGTGTACAAAAGTGTAATGTATGATGTATCACATGAAATGTGTGTTTATATCAAATGGAAAATATTGATAACTACAAACCATAATCCTAAACTACAAACGTATTTGATCCATGACAGAGAGATTCGACTAAGTTTTACGTTGGTTGTCAACTGCCTAACACAACCCTCTCTTTTTATCCGGGCTTGGGACCGGCTATGCATAGCAAGACCAACGTATCCTAAACTACGAACCCTTCTCAAAAAAGAGTGAACTTCAACCAAGTTAAAAATCCTCCATAAATATATGGTGAATAGCGTAACGGCCTAGGTAGAAGAAGCATGGCAGAAAAATAAAAATACTTAATACATATACAAAAAAGGGCAACCCGGTGCACTAGAGCTCCCGCATATGCAGGGTCCGGGAAGGGGTCCCACCATTTGGTGTATCGTACGCAGCCTTACCTTGTTTTACACAAGAGGCTGTTTCCAGGACTTGAACCCGTGACCTTTCAGTCACATGACAACAACTTTACCAGTTGCGCCAAGGTTACCCCTCAATACATATACAACAAAGAAAAAAACAAAAATAAATAAAACACCAAAAGACTTTCAATGTATGTCAAGAACCATAAACTTAATTGATAGAAAATATCATTTGTCAAATTTTAAAACTTAATTAAAAAAAAAACAATTTAAGCCCTTGGTAAGAGTAAGACTAGCATCCTTTAAAAAACAGAATTTAAAATGAAAACAGAAAAAGAAGTTTACACAGCATAAACAGAAGGAAAAAAAAAAATAAAGCAAGAACAAAAACTTATAAATGAATTTAAAAAAGTGAAGTAAATAAACTAAATAGATGGAATCAGAATATGTATAAATGGAGCAAAAAAAAGTGGTAATAAATAAATAAGAAATCAAGCATATATATAAAAACATAGAGTACGAAATGGAAAAAGAAAGAGTAGAAAATGGAGAAAGAAGCAAATAAATAATTAAATATAGAAAATAATAATAATTCAGAGAAGAGAACGCACCACGCAAAGAGGCGAGAACACAGCAAGGGGGAACTTAGAGCTGGGTGGAACTCGCAGATGGGCAGTCTTCGCAGTTGGAGGGTGGTCGCACAATCACACACAGCAAGAAGGAAGAGAACAGAGGGTAGAGAGCAGAGAGAAATGAGGCTAAAGTAGTCGTTTTTAGGGTTTTAACTTATTTGGGTCACGCGTTACACAATCTAGTACAAGTTGTTTCAGTTTTATTACATTTTCTGCTGTGCAGCCATGGTCGTTGTTACTTTCTTGGGGCCAGCATGGCTCTGCCAAATGAAATCCGCCACGCAACCACCATTGTATGGCGGTCTATTGAATATCCGCCTTGGCCGATATTCAACAAGTTGTAAATTTAAAACATTGATACAAATGCAAATTTAAAACCCACAACATGCCTGCAAACTCCAGCTCAAATAGTATGATAGATTTTTCAGATTGGGTACTCATCCTTACAAAACATGCTTGTAATTTACAAGTTGTAAGGTGAAGGATGTCCTTCTTTATAAACTGTATTCAAGCCTTATCTCTTTTCAATATGGGAATCGAGTTCCCTTCAAGCCCAACACTATTGGGCCATAGTTGGTGGCCTAATGAAAAAAATAAAAAATTGTGGATTGATCACTTCAAATGAGGTATTGGTCTGTAAGTTATCCATGAGGGGCTAGCCACATGAGAGTCTTGCAAATGAACACAGACAATACAAGAAATAACTTGGCTTACAAAGGTTTATCTCTTCATTCATAGTTTATTGGAACTGTCATTCTAAATGTGCAAAACTGACAAAAATATATAGTCTAACAGAAATACACCTTTTTTGAGAAAAGAGACATGTTGAAAGATTTCTCCATTCATTATGAACCCTAAAAGAAAACCCATCACTGACTGATCTTTATCATTTAACTCTTCATTTTTATGATTCTGGCGGCCCATCAAATTATGGCCTCATCCACACCAACACATTGACATCCATGATAGAAGCATAAAACATGATAGAGCAATAGCATGGTGAACTTGCATTCAAGCCTTTATCTATACCAATATATAAATGGGATAACCCTTTTGGGTTGGATTTTTCCTTTCCAATTTTATTATTCATCTAACTTATCAATTTTATTTAAATTATCAGTTAAAAAATAGTTAAATCGCATTAAAATAAAACAATCCACAATAATAGGAAAAATATTGTGACACTATGTAAAAGCTTTTAACCATATAAAAAAAAACACTATGTCTTGGTGTAACATTTTTCTTCCAATTTTACCCTTCGCTTAATTATTTTTACAATTTTATTGTTCGTTGCCAATAAATGCGAAAAGATAGTCATGTTACTGCCCGTCTTTACACTAGTGAGTGATAGTAAAATTTCCAAGTAGGAGTATGGAACGAGCAAACCCAAGTTGCAGCTTTGTTGTTGTACTAACTTCTATGAGAAGGCCAAGAAAAGAACTGCTAGTGCGACAAAATGTGAACCAAAAATCAGTGCAGGAACAACCGACAATCATAAACAAATGCAGGAATTTGCATAAACAACAACAACAACAATTAAGCTTTATGTGGAGTCGGCTACATGAATCAAACGACGCCATAGTGTTCTATCAAAAACAATATCTTTCTCGAACTTAGTTATATCTAGATCATTTCTAATAGTTTCTCTTATAGTTTTTCTAGGTTCCCAAACCACATAAGTCTAGTTTCTACCATCTTTTCTACTATAGGTGCAACTCGAACTATCTCTCTAATGTCGTCATTTCTAATTCTATCCCATTGGTCTTACCACACATCCAACGCAACATCCTCATCTCTGCTACACTAATTGTTTTATAATATGGCGACACTTAACTCTAAAAATATTCATGCAATGAGCTACAATTCATGAATCACACGTTCATATCAAGTAGCAGAGTGTGACGAACCTCGAATATCAAAATAATTTGTTATAAAGAGAAAGCAATGAATTGTCCAAAAAAGAAACCCGGTGCGACAAAAGTTTGTCAAGGAAAGGCTACCATGGAGTTGGAATGATAAAATTTGTTGAATATTGTTTTCAGAAGCCAAGTCAGGAACAAGCAAAAGCAGAGCACTGACGCAAGAGGCACCAAAGATGAAGTGTAAAACTATTGTAAAACACAAAAGAAAGAAAACATTTTCTAGATTACAACTTGACATGCGCTTTCCATCTCCTGTAAATAGCATCAAATTTGTCTCTTGCACTTGAACTTCTACTCTCTTTGTAGAATGCTTCCTTCAACTTGTTCATTGTAGAATCATATATGGAGATCCTTTTATCAAGCATTTCTTCAGCAAACCTTCTAACCTCTGACAGTCTTTTCAATTTGCAAAGACCAATAAGCACCATGTTCGCACTCACATCAAGCACCCTAACACGAGTTTCAACCATGTAACTCCAAATCTCAAGTGCTGCATCAGGGTCATCACAATTAAACAACATTTCAATGGCTACAGCACAATTAGAAGTTGTGGGCAACCACTCATTCTTGATCATCTCAGCAAAAAACCTCTCCGTTTCACGAACTTTTTTGTTCTTCACTAAGCACTCAAAAATCATGTTATAAGTCAAAGAATCGGGAAAAGCGCCATGTAGAACCATCTCATCGAGCAGGCGAAACGCATGATCAATCTCGTCATTGTTGCAAAGCAACCCAATCATGGCATTATACATGATCAAGTTAGGCAATAATCCACTAACAACCATGACATCCCACAAAGGGATGGCATGGGCAGCATCGTTACGCTTAACAAGCACATCAAGAGCATTGGTAAAGAATTTCAAACCTGGAAAGCAGTCGTGGTCCTTCATAACTTTAAGAAACCCCACGACCTCATCAAACTGCAAAGCCCGAAGTAACGTCATCAAAAACGCGTCGTAAGCTGCTACATTATCTTGACTCCAACCAACACGGATCACCATCTCGCCAAAAGTAGTTTTAGCTTTAGTAGCATTCCCTTCCTTCTCCCACCCTTCAAGCAATATGGCATAACTATCCCCATCCAACTCAATCTTCCCTTCATCCTTTCCCGTAACCTTTTTCTCCAAAAACTCCACACCTACCGAAGTTTGATTCTCTTCTCTACAAATCGCGCTAAGCAAAGAATTAACCGCGACAACATTCTTGTCAATATCATACTTATCCATCACATCAAAACTCATAACAGCCTCATTAACCCTACCGGCCATACAATAACTTTGAAAAACCGAAACAAAGGTGGGCAATGACAGCACACCTTCCTGTTTCATAGTCCTAACAGCATCCCACATAGGTTCAAAAAGCTGGTTCCGGCCCAGCAAATCAACCATCAAGTTCCAGGCGTGTGCTGAGTGTTTTCTCAAACGCCCAGCCCACCTAAAGAACTTGATGGCCGACGACGGATAGTTATAAGAAAGTTTCAAAACCTCATGGACACATTCTTCAGAAGGATGAATCCCGGATGACGATAACGCATTATCGATATCCTGAGGTGATGTTCGGGTGAGAAGATTGCAAAGGGTTCTAGCTGTTGATGATACGTTTGGGGTGTCAAGATGAGATGGGAATTCATTGGGTTTGGAATTTGGGGTTGAATTTTTGTTAGGGTTTTTGGATTTTGACGAGTATCTTGAAGATTTTGTTGTTCTAGGGTTTTTTGAAACTGGTTCCATGTTGAGATTGATGAATTAAGTGAAAATTAATGGAAACAACATTAGAGGAATTACAGTACCTTAGAGTTGCGGCAGTTTTGGTTGATGAAGTTCAGTCGAGTGATGAGTCACCGGATGAAATTGAGAAATTGGAAGCTGAGGGTAGAGAATCTAGAGATTGAATTGATGCGTTTCAATCTTAGAGATGGGACTTTTGTTCTGGGATTATTTGGCCTAAAACATTAGTTCGATCATATTTGCATAAACTTTGAAAATTGCGTATGGATTAAAAATTTGTTTTACTTAAATATATTTTGTCCTCTCATCTCAAAAAAATATATATATTTAGTTCTCTAATTATTATAAAAAAAAATAATAATAATACTAATGTTTTCTTGCATAAACTTTGAAAATTGCGTATGGATTAAAAATTTGTTTTACTTAAATATATTTTGTCCTCTCATCTCAAAAAAATATATATATTTAGTTCTCTAATTATTATAAAAAAAAATAATAATAATACTAATGTTTTCTTGGGGAGTATGAAATTATGGTTTTTCTAAGTATATACGTTTTATAATATGCTTGTTGGATCAACTCAATTTTGTCATATTAGGTGGAGTCTCTGTCAGAAGATTTGTCGTTTGCTTCATCTGAAGTGGGAGGTGAAGGTTTGCCATACATACCTATCGTGAAGCTAATTAATGTGTTGATGCTCTTGCAAAAATAGGTTGCAGTTTGGGTTCTACTTTGATTTGTTATGAGTCATGCCCGACTCAAATTAGTCATTTGTTATTCGCTGATGTTGTTGGAATCAGCATCCATTGGTTGATTCTCATGTAGTTCTTTTCTCTTTTGGGGTTATGCCCTCTTTTTTATATATAAAAAAAAAAGTATATACGTTTTTGGTTCATCTATTTTCATTCATTTAAAACATTCGGTTTTGGTCTCTATTATATTTTGGCTTAAATATGTATTTCATCCTTACAATTAGGCGTCGTTTAAAAATTAGTCTATGTATTCACTAATCCTTGCAAATTACAATTGCATTCTTTAATCACTTAAAAATTGGTCCTTCAACCCACTTAACCAGTGTCATGTCACTGATTAGCTGATGTAACTTGTGAATTAACCAAAATACCCCTGACTTCATCTTCTTCTTTCTCTTTAATGGCTCCTCCACCATTACCTTCTTCTTCCTTCTCTCTTCTCTCCCCCCCCCCCCCCCCCCCCCCCCCCCCCCCCCCCACCCTATCACCATGGCCAGTAGCATAAATTAACCATCATTCACCCCAACTTCCCCGTCGCACGGTCGTTTCAACCACCACCACCACCAACAACTTCCTTCAATCAACAACTGGAAATTCAAAATTCATCAGAATCAGATAGAAGAAAACAAAATGAAAAGTACTTTCTCAAGTTAATACCACTAGAGCAACTCAAGTGGGCTTAAGCCTTTTTCATTCTTATTTTACGACGCAAACAAATTTAAGATATTTTATTAATCTGTCATATCTCTCAAAAGTACTTTGTCAAAATAGTCCCTTATGTTAAAATGTTTTCTTAATATTTTAATATTTGTCCCTCAATATACTTACTTATTGTCATATGAATCCCTATAGGTACTTATTTATTGTGATATAAGTCCATTTATAAAAAGCGTTAATGTCAACATTGAGGGACTATTTAAATGTCAGAGGGTATTTTGGCTAACAAATAGCACAATCAGATACTAATTTAGAATTTCAATACATTAAAAGACTGTTGTTACTATTCGCTACATGTTCAAGAACCTAAATTACTAATACCCCTTTGAAAATTGTTGAAAAATGGCATTGTCTGTCTAATTTGCTAAGCAAAATTTCGATGGCTAAACGAATTTCGCAAAACTTGCAAATTCTTTTTATGTCAAACTTGTTCATGAATCCAATGTGCCCTAATAACGTATAAACCATGTTTAGAATTTTTTTTTTTTTATAGAAATTTTGTTCGAAGACAAACAAAATTCTAAGATTAGAAACGTTGATAAGTGTCAAATTTACATATTTTGTAATGTTCTTATATGTGCATTTTATTAACTAGATTTGATAAAAACAAATGGTTTTCCCCCAATTTTTAGTACATATTTAGTAATTAGGTTTTTAATATGAGAATATGTAATGTTGCATCTTTCCTTGTGTTAACAGATTTAAGAGAATAAACACTCCAAGACGAGAGCTAACAAAGAGCACTTAGCCAAAGATTGAAGATTCAGGACTGTGCAAAATTCGCTAAGCGAGTTGGAAATAGCTTAGTGTACAAATCAGTGTATCTCAATTGGATATAAACCTAGAGTTAGTTACACAAGTAGTAAATTAGTCATATGTTAGTTATCAACAATTAGAATAAGCTATTATATGAGCTCTTAGCTCTTCTTATTTATGTAACTTTAACTTTTTTCACACTTCATCAATAATGGAAACTTAATTTATGTTATCTCAAGTTCTTCACATTAACATTAATACTAATTGACAATGTAAAAAAAAAAAAATAACTACACTAAAAGCATTAAAATATGGGTATTTAAAAAATTTCCTTCATAAAAAATTATCATTGACAATGAAATTAAAAAAAAAAAAATCTGAATGGTGGATCAAAATTTTTAGATATCATGCAAATATTTATTTAAGTAAAAATGAATTAAAATGTAGTACCTAAATATTTTTTAGAGGAGGGGATTGTAATCAAGCATCTCTTAAGAGATGAGAGTATAATTTATTTTTGGTTTCTACTTTCAAAGAAGGGGTGTATACTATAACATAAAAAAGAAGAAAGTGTAATTCTAACTTCTCTTATGGAAGGAGGGTTTAATTTACTCTTTAAAAAATCAAGAACATTAGTTCGGTTAAAAAATTATGGTTCTTGTTAACGAGTGTAATAGAAATATTTTTTAAGCATTTTAAAATAAGTAATTATTCTTTAAAAAATAAAACACCTCAGATTTTAATACATTGAATACATAAATTTTCATAAAAACGTTTCATTTAATATCCTTAAAAATGTCTTTCAACACTTGTTAGCATTTCTTAAAAATTATTATGCATCAAGTACCTTAAAAAAATATCAAGTAAATCACACACCAAAATATTACTCCATTAGTCCCGTAAGCATAGCTCAATTGGTAGGATAAGGTATTATTATATGCAGCACCTGGGGTTCGAACTCCAGACATCTCACTTATTCACCTTATAAGGTGAATTCTAGCCACTAGGCTATCTAACCAAAAAAAATTAAAAATTACTCCATTATCACACACTAATAGTTCATTGATTATTGTTTATTAGAGAAAATTGTCAATTTTCTCATGTGTAATGAATAGCCATAATAATCAATAATCTCTTAATGTATCGAAATTTCAAAACAGTTCTTGGTTATGCATTATGTTTGTTAAATAGTCTTCGACGTTAAAATGATATGTTGATACTGTTATATCAATTCCTCGATATATTTACTTATTTTCATCTATGTCTCTCAATATACTTATTGTCATATCAGTCTTATATGTACTTATTTATTTCATATCAGTCCTTATAAAAAAACAGCTATTGTGAGCATTAAGGGACTATTTTAACAATAAAGACTATTTTGACTAACAGAGTGCATATTTTGCAATTTCAATACATTGATGGACTATTGTGGTTTTTCGTTACACATTAAGAGACGAAAATAAATATTTCACCTTTTTTTTATCTAGTAGTCTTGTGGTTAAAATTTCATCTTTTAAGATAAATAAAAGCATCTACAAAGGAAATTTTCAAGTTTGAGTACTTAAACGAGTCACGCGTGTAATCATCACTTCCAACTCAGCGTCTCACACAAATTTCTTAAATGAGACTCACTAATAAACTATTTTTTTTGAAGAAGCTAAACAAATATATTAAAAAACCAACACAAGCTCCTCAAGGCGTACCAAAGGAAGTTAAAGTATCCAAAAATTACAAAAGAAAAATTCACAAGCTACCACAATGTAGCCAAGAAAAATATAATTACGTTACAACATGAAAACATAATAAAAGACTTAACCTCCGAACTGAATACTCAAAATCGAATACAACATTATAAGATTTGAGCCACCAAAAAACTTGAAGTTTAACTTTTTTTAATAAAGAGTCACTAATCAACTATTAATAATTATATACCATTACATATCAGTTTTTTAATATTAAAAGAATATGAGTCTCACTTAGGAATAGAGATCTTAAGTTAGAGTAATGATATTTGAACAACTATTTTGGTACAACCTTATTGTTATCTCTTTTTATTGGTCGAAAACAATGGAGAAAGAATAAGAAGATAATGTGAATATGAGAGAAAAAGCTGTAAAAAAATTGTTGTACAAACAACATTTCTCCTTTAAGTTATACCCTCCTTATAAGACCCCTACAAAATTTCTCCCCAATGATACATATTAAAACATCGGGTTTTAAATGTTTATAATCTAAGTATAATGTCTACGAATTTATGTGCCTACAACGTCCCAACTAATTGAGAAGCTGGCGTTGACTATTTCACCTTGTTTATTATAATGGAAAGTGTGATATACGTCACATACCTGGACCCCATATACGTACACTTGTATGTATTGATATATGCATATATTAATATATGCACTATATGAAAGCTGCTGGTAAAACAAATATATTTGCAGAGATTCCTCGTTAATTCGAATGTGCGACAAGCTATATGCACGATAGTCTCACGCAATGCTACTTTAAACTTCATCACGAGTTGTTGGAAAGCAAGATCATTATTCATCATTACAAGATATTTTATTTTGATAAGAGCATCATTATCATTATAATATAATATATATACAATAAAGTTGCACTTCAACCTAGTAGTAGTGGTGGTGGTATCTTAACTCACACATTGAAGTATTTTAATTCTTCATCTATCTACGGTACCTCTTTCAGTGAGCATGCTAGCCGAAGTTAGAAGAAACCTATTGCTGTACAATTAATTTGTTATTGCCTCTTAATTTCATTAGAGTAGTGTTTTCTAATGAAGCAAATTTAGAGTTAAAGGATGTCCCAACTAATGATAGGAAAGACGTTGAAACTCAATGATGTTACTGTGTGATGGAAAGAGATAATAAATAATAAAATAAAAAAACATAAAATTAGGCTAGACAATTTTTATTTTTTTTTAATAAATGGGCTTGACAAACTAATACCATATAAAACACATATATTAACTTCTAATAATGATATTTGTACATCTATAATTTTTATATATAACTCAATATCTTGTTCTTTATTTTCATCACATCACTAACATATCACATCAATCATGTTACTTTCTCTATTTATTTCTCTCTCAGAGTATAGAATAGATCATGTGTGTTTAAGAAATATTTTCCATTCACTAATGAGCAATTTTGTAGTCTGTGCTCTGAAGAAGAACTTTATCTTATAATTAGCATTTGTTGAAATATTAATAGACTTTAAAGATCTAAATATAACAGTTTAGAAATCTAAAAACAAGGCAAAATTACATTTTTAGTCCCTTAACTTTATTTTAGGTAACAGTTTAGTCCTTTATCTTTTTTTCATTTCAATTTTGTCATTTTGATCCATTTACATATGAATTTTTAAGCTTAAAATTCATGATTTTATTTTCTTATGGTCTTTCAGTGTTCAAATCTATGATCCTTGTCTATGTTTGCATAAGAATATTTAATTTGAAGCTTGAAAATGTATATGAAAATGCACAAAAAGGACCAAATTCAAATGAAAAAAAGATAAAGGATCAAACTGTTATTTGAAATTAAGTTAAAGGACTAAAAGTGTAATTTTACCTAAAAACAACAACACTTACTACTTCCTTTGTCAACACACATTTCATCAAAGCCGTAATATCATATCTTTATCATATCTCAATAATTATAGTAATGACAGTTCATTAAAGTTATGTCTGCGATTATATTTATAAGCAAAAAAATAATTTTTAGATTCATGTTATAAAGATCAGATACATTAGATATTCAATGAATTTAAAAAGTTACTCCCTCCGTCCCGCAATAAATGACATGTTTGAAAATGTGCAATTTTGACCTAACTTACTTTGACCATATTTTTCTACTAATATACAAAGATAAATAATATCATATAAGATGTCGTTAGATTCGTCTCGATGAGTATTTTCAAAATATCAAATTTTCATAATTTTTTTCAATATATTATTCAAGATATTTAAACTCAAAATTACACATTGATATGCGTAATTTGGTCAACTGTGTCACTTATTAAGGGACGGAGGGAGTACATGATTCTTTTATTGCATTCCATTCTTAGTGTCTTTGACTCTCCTCTTGGTTAAAACTTGAGCAGCTTTGCAGGGTTCATAACCATCGTTCTAAATTAGGTTGTGGTTACATTGTAAATTTTTATATTGTGACAATGACAATGTGATTGATGCAACTAAAATTGAAGTTGTGATGTCACTTAAACCTTTTTTTTTTTTTTGTTACATTTAAACCTTTATATAGCAGACATAATTACAATTTCAAACCAATTTAGTGGTAGATCTTGCTCAAATATTAGGGGGAGCAACAACAGATGAACCAAACTTAAAAAAAAAAAAAAAAAAAAAAGAAACAACACAATTCAATTCAATTTTGGTGTTACCGATTTGAGGTTAAGGCGATGCGATGAAAAAACTTATTGTCAAATGATGGATGAATTAACAAAAAATGGAAGAAAAGAAGAAAGTGACTCACCCACATAACATGACTTTCTTTCTTTATTTCTTCTTTCTTTCTTCTTTCTTTCCTACTACTCAGGTCTCTATTATAAAACAAAATCCACTTTTTAGATTCATAAATGATGTATTTTATCTTTATTATAAACTAGGTATATGCATTAATCATTAAATTAATCTAAAAAACGAACTTTCTCTTATGATAGAGACCAAAAGAGTATATTATAAGAAAGTGAACACTCAAATACCTTACAACTTTGTTGCATATGTATCAAACTTTTAATCATTTAATAACATATCATTTTGAAACAAATTTACATTTAAGTTAATTTCACGTACAAGTATAGATATCCAACAAAACTCTTAGTAACAAAGAATATGTAATTATTTGAGAGATACCGCAACATCTTCTAACTCAATGGAGATGCGTTCCCATAATTTAAAAGGTTAAATATGTTTTTGTCCTTATAAATATGTCAACTTTTTATTTTAGTCTCTCTAAAAAATTTCTTCAACTTTTAGTCCTCTAAAAAAAATTTATCTTCACTTTTGGTCCCTCTTTTAAAGTTAAACTTATAAGTAAAATTCATATTTTTAAATAAAATTTGTAGAAAAATGTCTAATATTATAAGGATCTCTCCTAAAAAAAGAGTAGATTTTTTTTTTACCAAAACATGAATTAAATATGAATTTTTATATTTTAAGCAGTAAAAAATTCATATTTAATTCATGTTTTGTTAAAAAACTAATTTTTTTGGAGTGATTTTTACAATATTCTATACATTTATGTACAATTTTATTAAAAAATACAAAAATTTACTTAAAAATAGGGACCAAAAGGAGCCATTGAAAATTTTATAGGGACTAAAAGTTGAAGAAAAAAAAATTAAAAGGACTAAAATGAAAAATTAATATATTTATACAGACCAAAAACATATTTAATCCTAATTTAAAATTATGATCAAAACGTAGGTCATAGCTTAGAGTAAAGTAGAGTCATAAGTTGTTGAAAAAATATGCTTATGCAAAATGCTCTCTCTACTCCATTTTCTAGGTCAGGCTGTATTTCCACCTCTACGCAAGATTCAAGTAAGTCCAAAAAGAGAAACCCTTTAGAGCTTTTTTGCCGTAGTTTCATGGCATTCCTGTTGTTTGTTATTATTTTCTTATTTTTGAGATTTACTTTTCGGAGAAAAGAAAGAAGAAAAGAGTTGGAGATTCTTGCTGATTTCCCTAAATAGAACGTGCTAAGTTGAATAAAGGGAAATAAAACAACAATAAAGTAGAGAACGGACAATATACATTAGAATTTTAATGGGAAGCATGCTAATGTATGTCAATTTTGCTCTTGACATTTGTGTCGAAAACATCATTTGAGATGGCATCTACATGTACCATGGTGTGTAACAATGAGAAACTTAACGTGACACATCATCATCCCTATATTTTTGTTAAGCGATTGAGATTAATGAAGGGATATTCAAAGTGATTTACATTTTGAAAAGTCACAATTTTAAATGATAAAGTAAGAATCTAAATTGTCCCCATGAGCTTAGCTCATTTGGTAAGGGCTAATGCACAATATGTGCAGGGGCTGGGGTTCGAACCTCAGACACCCCACTTATTCATCTTTAAATACGGTGATTTTTGGTTAATTATGAAGTCTACTAAGCTGTTGAATACAAATAAAAGTTTAATCAATACGGTCATGGTTTTGGACAAGTTGATTGATAACGGCAACCACTTTATGTGGTCCATGATATATATCACATACAACAGATTAATGATGGGTCAACCATCCTTTTTCTTGTTTGTCAATCGACACTACTAGAAAAAGCAAAATTAGCGAGGGAAATTAGTGACGGAAAAATTAAAATTCCTCATAAATTTCTTGGTCGCAAAATTTAGTGATGGAATTAGAGAGAGATTTTACGTTTTCCCTCACTAAATTTAGTTTTTTTAGTAGTGCGACACTACTTAAATTTATCTTGATGCCACTGTGAACTGACAGAATTGGATTCTCTCCATTGAAAATTCTCTGAAATTTTCTCCATTTTCAATCTTCATCATTATAATACAACAACCACTTTTCTTTATAATTTAATTTTCACTTTCTCTCTCATATTTGATGGTTGAGATTTCACATGAGAAATGTTTTAACGGAGAGAATCCAAATCGTGAACCGTACATATTTCTTAAAAAATTTCCATTAATATTTTCATTTTATATTAATTATTATTTATAATCTTCTCTAAATCGAGGGTACAATATGAATTAAAAAGAAATGCATGTCCTTGCAATTCAATATTCTAACAACCGTACACCAACAACATAAGTGATAAAGTGATCGGCAGTTTTTCCACACTGCCAAAACCATGAGATGGAGAGAAGATAGTTTACATAGTGGAAGAATTTAGCATTTTCTTAATCAAGCAGAGTAACCAAGATCACATATTATTAAAAATCCAATTGTTCTTAGTGTTGTCTAATCTCATCATCAACCCTCTTTTACTTTAACAACTTTGATTATAAGTTATGCCCTAATAGGAAATCACTAGGATGGCCAAGAAACGTTGGACTTACTTCTTTGAGAAAATATTCGAGTGCTTACACCTTTATTATCTTTCCGTTGATCAATATTTAAACGACACATCCATGTGCAATTAATCGCTTATTATATCACCATGTTGAAACACAAGAATATCGTCTCACGTGGGACCTTATAGAATCTCATGTTAAATACCATTACCATTCTCAATTAACAACCTCATCAAAACCATCATCATCACTTAACTAGTTTTAATTAATTCTCTCTTGCCCTATAGTGAGCTTCATGGCAAAGAAAACCATTATGTTAAGCTTTCTTGTTTTTCTCATTCTTGTGCAAAATTTTGGTTTGATGGAAGTGCTAGGGAAGAATGTTGAAGCACCACCAACAATTCCAAGAGTTTTGTTGAGGAGTCCACAAGCTCCTTCCATTGGCTTTTATACCAAAAATGATGACAAGGATAGTCAAGGTGATGCTTTTCGTCCAACTAGTCCTGGTCATAGTCCTGGTGTGGGCCATGATTCGCCACCAAATTTTCCTTAACCTCGAAAGGATTTTGGGTATGAAGCTATAAGTTGTTACTTTTTGATCAAATATTAGATCATCTGCAGTTGCAGTATGATGTTGCAGTTGTAGGGGGTGTTAGATTTCGAATGAATCTACGCATGTAATATTATATTGCATCCATAGAGGATCTAGTCCTTTCTAATCTCTCTTTCATTCTTTATTTTAGTTTCTTTACCTTTTAATGGATAAGCATATATGCGCTTATAAGTTTTGGTATTATATATTAGTGTGAATTTTTTTGGGGAATTTTGAATATCTTTTATTTTTCTTCTTCAAGTTTTTTACTAGAAGGATTGATTTTAAGGATATATTATAGTTTGTCCTTTATGATTATAAGGTATGCATGAGATTGTTTTATTTTTTTTCCATGTAGGGAAAAGATGAGACTATGACCATCTTAGATCTGGTTAAAGTTAGATTGTTGTATTGGCATGGTTTCATGCAAATGCTGCAAAACTTTGTTGGGTTTTTCATCTTGGTTGGGTTGTTCTTGGTTGATTGGAACATCTTTTTTATGCAATAATCGTTGCAAAAAAAGAAAAAACCAATACCATATTAGAATCATAGAACAACCAACTTGTAATTTTGAGTTTGTATTTTGAATTCCGTTACTTTTTGAATTACAATAACGCGGACGACAATCAACCAATTTTTGTACAATTGGTAAGAATTTGATTCATACGTTTTTTTTAAGAAGTTAAATTAACCCATTCAAATTAACATCAAAGATAATTGAACCATAGACCTTAAGAAGAAACATACTCTAAGGTCTCAAATTAAGACCATCAGATCAATTCAAGTGGCTTTTATTTATATGTTATAAGAGTGGAACTCAAACTAAGGAAAAAGTTTGTTAGTGTGTATCATTGAGCTTTATGCTGGTCCGGAACAAAATTGTTTGAAGAAAAAAATATACTCCTAACACAACAGTACGATTTTTGAAAAAATATGCTCCTAACTAGGGATGAAAATAGGTTAGGTTGAGTTAGGCTTTGTAAGGCCTGAGCCTGACCGACCAAATTTTTTAAAGGCCTAAGCCTGACCTGTGGCCTGTCATAGGCTTACCTTTTAGGTCTGAGTCAGACCTTCTGAAAGCCTGATATTGCCTGAGCCTGTTTAATCATATGAACATCTTTAAATAAGCAATGTGATCTAAGTTTGAATAGACTAGCAAACTAATATATCAATTACATTAAACTCTCTTTTGATAATCAACATGAGTTTTTAGGAAATTTGACTATATATTGTATCATATTTCAATTCTAGTTTATAATAATACATTTAAATATGAAAGAAAAAAAATAATGTATACTAATAAGCTTAAATTACTTAAAAATTAACAAATTTTTATTTTAATTCAAACTACAAAATATAATATAATAATAAATATTATTATTCATATTTACTTAAACACGATGCCAAGTTAACAGGCCTAAGATTTTTTAAATCACTTGTAGCATGACCTTTTAAACAAAATAGACTTCTAAAAAGTTTAAACCTTCTCTATTTAAAAAAAAAAGAATTGATTTAATCTCACTTATCATAAACTAGATCATAAACCCTATATGTCGCTCTGACCTATTTTCATCCATTCTCTTAATAACACAAAATTGTCTCCTGATACTTTTGTTAATTATACTAAAATTGGGCCCTCGCCTTTATTTTTGTTTCTTTTTTTTACCGCAGCCATGTATGTATGATGTATCACTCGCTCTTTGAATTTATTTTATTCCTATTTTCTCCCATACATTTCTTTATGTTTGCAACTAGACAGAAATATCATTTTTTGTCTGATTCACATGACTTTTGTCTTTTATGACAGAAGGCACTTATTCATGTATAAGTAAGACCATGTCCAATGATTTGTTTAATGAAGCATTCAATATGGTTTTTTTCTTTCAATGGTGTGTTTAATGCATGTTGAATGGTGAGATAGATGAGAGAGAGGATGAATGCATTCAACACAATTGAATATTGTCACGGATGCCACGCGGCGCGCTGCTATTGCTTGAAAACGGGCGCGTGCATCACACGCGCCGACAAGGCGCGTGACTGTTCAGAAGGTGGAGAGAGAGAGAAAACGTGTTTTGGATAGATAGGGACACGTGGGGCGTTTTAATTGGTTGTCCGGATTCTTATCATTTTAATAATTTGACCTCAATTATTTCGTTGTAAATTAATTTTTAAAAAAATAAAAAATACCAAAATTCATGATTTTTTTTTCTCTATAAATAGAGACTTGGTTCATTTGATTTGGACACAGGAAAAAAACCAAGTTTTTCACTATCTTCATCTTATTATTATCTTTCTATTAGCAAACTAAGTGAAATTTTAATCTTATTTTTTGTGTCGCGTGCTTAGTTTGTTGTACTTGCATTTTAAATTAAGAAAATAAAAATAAATTATTTTACAAAATTTTGTTTTTCCAAAAATAATAAAAAAATTGTTAATTGTATTATTTTAATTTAATTATAATCGATAATTTTATGTAATTATAAAAACAAAAATTGAATAAGAATAAAAAATAAAAAATGGTGGGGTAGAGTGTTGAATGAAAAACCATTGAAGAGAGTAAAAGTTGAATGAGTGTTGAATAAGAGAGAGAAAATGACGTGGAGTGTTGGGAATTGAAAAAATGGATCTTGAATGGTGTTGAATGGTGTAAACCATTGGGGATGGTCTAACAATCAATTCAATTCAATGTAAAGGAAACTAAAAAAAAATTAAGAAAAACATCATTATGGTGAGTTGGATTCTGAACTAAGTGAAGTCAAATCACTTTGACTGCTATATCAAATTATATGAATTTGTTAAGGTTAAGGTTACAGCATGTCAAGATTAGATCGTGAAAATCACGTTAAATTCTTTTTAGTTCCACTTTAAAATGTCAAGATTTGACTTTGTCTTATGTGGTAAAATGAATTTTAGTAGTTCTTAAAAACTGGCCATTATATAAAACAATTAAAAAATATTGGAAACCATAACCTTATAATTCAACACATACATGATGGCCAATAAGCATCCACTTCTTAGAAGAAACAACAACAAATTGGATCGGTAGTGGACGATTTTTTTAACTACATTGGATAATAGCATATTCATAAACCCTTCCCTAGATCTACTTGAAAGATTTATTAAACCATGTAGAGGGTACGAACTATATAAAGTATATTCTTTAATAGATATGTCTCATTTTTTATTGTATGAAAGTGACAAACATCATTTTAAACTCATACACATAATTATGAGGTTTTAGATTTCAATTCGATTGAAGGTGTGCAACATATTTTCGGTTTTAGTTTAATCTTATGGACATATTCAAAGGACCACATGACATAAATGTCCTATGGATTATACATTCTCCTAATACAGGGAACATCATTGTATTGAATCGACTGTTCGCTATGTTTTGATTTTCTCTTGTTTACCTATGCTAATTGTTAAATTTATAGTTTAAGTTTTTTTTTTTTTTTTTTTTTTGTGTGAATGTTTGAACGAGGGAATTTTTTAGATACTATAATTTTAAACGGTACAAATTCTTCAATGAAATTATATTGTTTAGATGATAAATATGGAGACTAATTTTTTAAATGAAGGGACTTTATGTGTATTTGGTCGAAACGAAATTTAGAAAAATTTCAATATCACCTAATTGGAACTTATTATGACAACGTCCAGAACCTTGAAAGAACATACCATAGGACCTAATTAAAAGGTGACCAAACGATATAATTGCGAGAGACAAGATTTGGCCATCACTCAATTGATCCTAATATGTCCAATTTAATTACCTTCATCCATCCTTAAATATAAAACCACCATCCATCGATTTGTGGTTTTTGTGGACGGGTTTTCGTTCGAGTAGTGGAAGATAAGTGTTTGGATCTCGTTTGGAGATTTGCAATGGTGGTTGAAGATTTGGCTCACATTTTGGTTTATGTTTTTGTGTGGAGGTTTGACTTTGTTTTGGGTGTTGATTTTGGTGTTGGTAGTTAATTTTGTATTGGTTTTTGGTGGTAACCTTGAGTTGAGTGATATTTTTGTCGGTGATTTGATGTCCGAAGTGTATGGATTTTCTGTTGGGTGTTCCGCCTATCTACGTCACCTTTTACTTGTTTTTGTGTTGTTGGTCTCTGCTTGTCTTGTAATTAAAACTTGGTTATTAATAAATTTTGCCGTTCAAAAAAAATATCTTTAACATTAGACTCTTTTAAAAGATTAGATACATTTATTATTACTTTTTAAATAAATCGCCAATTTGGGTTACTAAGTGTTTTAGAATAGAGATTAATTAATATATCCGTCATTGTATAATTAGTTTAGACATGTATGCATTGTGTTGTCACGTCAACTAATGAACATGACAATTCATTTGTTTTCATATTTATTAAATAATGTGATAATGCATAATTTAATATTTCTGTAAAATATTTATACGCTGACAGTGTATACTAATTAAAGTCTATGTGAGTTTAGCTCAATTTATGCTGAAAATGCATCGTAATATCTAAGGTTGGGGTTTCAACCCAAATTATTAAACATGTGTAAAATAATCAATTATGTCATTTTATATGAGACGAAAGAGTAATAAGAACAATTTAGGATGTCTCATAATTCGGTCACATTATCATAGCTTGTAGGGATCTACTCTAAAATCAATTCACAAACTCTTGAGTAGAGTTTAGTCGGAGACAAGCGAACGTGGTAGCTCGTGCATTAGCGCACGATGCCACTTTCTTAGCTAATCCCATGATTCATTATGTAATACCCTAATGTATTGACTCTCCTTATTAGTGATATGCTATAAACACCTTTCTTTTTAAAAAAAGAACAATTTAGTAAAACTATCATTTTTTAATTTGTGTAAAATAAGCAAATATGCTAGATTGAATGAGTAATAATTATTACAAACTAAAAGAACAAGGATAAAACTACAATAGTCATGTATATTACTACAACAAAATGTAGATCCATCTACGTAAGTTGAAACATTAACAACTTTATGACAACAACAGCGGTAGTAATTTGTTTCTTTTCCCCTAACTGCAGCGTTTGCAACAAAAGTTGGACAAAGATGCTAGACTTAAATATTAAGGTTACCTAGGGAAATAGCTTGAGAAGAGTTTTGCTTAATTCTCTTTAAAAAAATAGAGTTTTGCTTAATTAAGCAAAGGGTAAATTCGTCGTCAACAAAGAAATTTCTTGGGGTACAATGCACATGCACCCAAATTGAATGATACAGTTGCTAATAATAGTCTCCCCATACCTATTAGTTTTAAATTAACTAAAATTTTAAAATAGACCCTAAATTTATATGCTAATTATTTTGGGCCAAAGAATAATTTCACAAACTTTGGTAGACTTTATTTTATTAAGCAAAATGAATTAATAAGAATCATTCTTTTTCTCTATAATGTTTAAAGCTTCTCTAAATCGATCGATGTTTAGCAATGGATGAAATATTGTACTTTGCATTATCAATTTTTCTTGGAGAGAGTCTCATTGTACGAGCAAAACGATGAGTAGAATGAATATTATGGAGTGGCTCTAAAAGAAAATAAATGTTAAACATTATATAAGTGGAAAAATTCATAAACTTAGTGTCTTAGAGTTTTTGGCTAAGATTAATGTACAACTAGACTTTCCACCCGTGCTGCCGCACGGGTCATATACATTGTAGATATAGTAGACAAAAACAAATCTCAATGCATATCAAAGAGAATGAAATATGTGGTCCCAAATATATGCAGATGTTGGAATTCGAACCTCAGACACCACGCTTATTCACCAAAAAAATATTAATTTTTATCAATCGTGTGTTACTTCATTCTTTTGTTAAAATTATATGTCAATATTATATTATTGGTATGTTACTTCATATTTTTCTTTTTTTTTTTGAAAAAATGTTACTTCATTCTTTTGTAAAAATTATATGTTAATGTTATATTATGTACCTAAAAATAGTTCATTCTTAACCTGAACATGTAAAATGTTTTATTTAAATAATTTTCCTTTTATCGAATATTTGGCCTTTACCGTAAATGATACCCTTTAACTGTTTGTTGAAATGTTTCTTCCACCTGTTTATATAGATTGCAAAATTCAGGTGCATTTTGTGGTAAATATTTAACAAAGAGAGTTCAATTCTAATTTGGATGAAAAGTGTAATATTAACAAAAAAAAATGTTGCTATAATCTTTCAAAACCCTTTTATTCCAATAGGGGGATTTGTTTTGTTGAAGAAATAGGGCGATTTGTTTTGAAGAAATAGGGGAAATAAAGCGATGCCGATTTGCTTTGTTCATGAAAATAGGAGATTAGGTGTGAGCATTAGCGTTGTTCATGAAAATAGAAGATTAGGTGTGAGCATTAGGGTTAAAATGGTAAAATTATGCAACAGGGTTTAGGTTAAAATTAGGGCTCATGAAAATATGAGATTAGGTGTGAGCATTAGGGTTGTTCATGAAAATATAAGATTAGGTGTGAGCATTAGGGTTAAAACGGTAAAATTATGCAACAGGGTTTAGGTTAAAATTAGGGCTCATGAAAATATGAGATTAGGTGTGAGCATTAGGGTTGTTCATGAAAATATAAGATTAGGTGTGAGCATTAGGGTTAAAACGGTAAAATTATGCAATAAGATTTAGGTTAAAATTAGGGCTTACGGGTTACCTTTAATATATAAGAAGATTAGGTGAGAGCAATAGGATTGTTCATGAAAATAGGAGATTAGGTGTGAACATTAGGGTTAAAACAGTAAAATTATGCAATAGGGTTTAAGTTAAAATTAGGGCTTACTTGTTAACTTTAATATATAAGAAGATATATAAGAAGATTAGGAGAGAGCATTAGGATTGTTCATGAAAATAGGAGATTAGGTGTGAACATTAGGGTTAAAATAGTAAAATTATGCAATAGAGTTTAGGTTAAAATTAGGGCTTACATGTTAACTTTAATATATAAGAAGATTGTTCATGAAAATAGGAGATTAGGTGTGAACATTAGGGTTAAAACAGTAAAATTATGCAATAGGATTTAGGTTAAAATTAGGGCTTACTTGTTAACTTTAATATATAAGAAGATTACACTTGTCTATTCTTCAAAGCATAATGTGATGATATCTTAACACACACAATTTTTCCAACCATCAATGAGTAAGATTAATGTCATTCAAACTCTAAAACGACTCATGAATCATGAACGGAAGATCAAAATTGTTTATGCCCATATACAACAATAATTTTTTTCAATCAAATTACATAAATCTTAAAAAATCAATTTCAAAATAATTTTTCAATATTGGATTGAAAATGTTTTAAAAAATACCAAAATCTAAACAAATTGAAAATGCAAGGTAACACTAATTACTAATTATAAAAGTTTTTTAGTAGTTAATTATTGAAATTGTTTAGGGTGCTATAGTTGCACTCTAATTTTTGCTTCTAAAAAATTGAATTGTTTAAATATTAAAAAAAGTTACCTGTTGTGTGTGATTTAATTATAAAAAAAAAAAAAAAAAACACAATTATTTTCAAATGGTTAAATATTAATGACATTAATTTGCAAGTTGGATACTCATGTATATATTTTATTGGTCCAACTCAACTGGTTTCAACCCTAAACAAATTAAATTAAGAGTATAGGAGAGTTGTCATCTTTAACCCGGACGAATGAGAGCATATAGTACACACATAATTTCATTTAATTCATAAACATATTCAACAAATTAATTGTCGGGTCTAAAACTCTGTTCAAGTTGTTCAACCAATTGTCATCGGCTCTAATTTTTCCTAATGAGGATTAAATATAGAGCCATTTAAAATAAGCTATCAAATTAAAATTAAAAATAAACTTTTTTCTTTGTAAAAAAGTGAAAAATATTATGTGAAACTCGCACACACTACTTCAATTAGTTATTTGGACGTCACATGTTGCAGATCTAGAAGCATGAGTATTTCAGTCAAAGAAAAAACTAGAAAAAAAAGGTTAAGGGGGGCGATAATAGAACAAACGATAAGCAACATTTTTTTTAACATACAAATGATAAGCAAAATAAACCATAACTAACTTGTATTTTTAATAATTGTATATTTAGTTAGATTTTTTTCTAGATTACCCTCTCTTGTTTATAGGGTATTTTACCCTCTTATGATATCAACCAATCAAGATGTAATATACATTGGCAACATTAAATATCATAAATGAGTCAATTTTTTTCTAAAAAAAGAATCAATTACAATCATAAGGTAATTTTTAATACTTTTAATTTTTATTTAATTATAGACATGATTACATTAGAGATCCTTTATCTTATTTATTTGTTACACTTGGGTCCTTTATCTTTATTTTTTTCCGCTTAGGTCTTTTATCTCTTATAAAAGCACATATACATCCTTTTTCTCATTTTTTTTATTAAAAAAATACATAATTTTATTTTTTACAATATCTTTTTATTAAAAATGAAACAAATCCAGAAATATGATGAAGATGTTCATCATCTTCATCTTCTTCCTTTGAATCTTCATCATCTTCATTGAATCAAAAAATTTTTTACACAAATATATCTCCAAATATCATGAATTAATGTTATATTCACCTCAAATCTTCTTTTAAACATAAAAATCAAACCCCTATAGAGAAAGAGATTTAGTTTCATCACAAAAAAAAAAATAGTTATATAAATTGTCACACTGTATATTATTATTATTATTATTATTATTATTATTATTATTATTATTTTCTAACTCAATATTCAAGCCCGACATAAAAATAACCCCAAAATTGATAGCAGCTTTGCACATCAATTTTGTTGTTTCCAGAACAATCTTAACTTTCGTAAAGCCTAACCCTTCCGCCGGTGACTAAGCCTCCACCATCCGCCTTGCAACATTTGTGAAATTAAGGTTTTGATTTTTGTGTTTAAAATAAGATTTGAGGTGAATATAACATTAATTCACGATATTTGGAGATATATTTTAGTAGAATTTTTTTTTATTTAAAGAAGATGATGAAGATGATGAACATCTTCATCATATTTTTGGAATTTTTTTTCAGTTTTAATAAAAATATATTTTTAAAAATAAAATTATGTATTTTTTAATTTAAAAAAATGCGAAAAAAGATGTATATGTACTTTTAAGAGAGATAAAAGACCTAAACAGGAAAAAATAAAGACAAATGATCAAAGTATTACAAATAAATAAGATAAAATTTATATATCCCTTAATTATATTTAGGTGTTCAAATGTCATCAATCATACAAATAATGTCCAAAACTATAAGCATTTTCTTTGATAGTGAATGTATTTGCAGTAGTGAAAATATTTGATAACAAAACCATCGTCTATTTTATTAGTTAAGAAGGTTTTTTTTTTTTGTAGAAAATTTTATTTTCATAAGCATCATGCTCGTTTATTATGAAACGATTAAACATACTTTATTTCCGGGCATTTTTTTAAGATACTCTATCGCATAATTGTGTAGATTAATTTCTCAAAGTAAGTGTGATTAGTTTAAATAATTAATGTATACTAACATATATTTTTTCATATTCTTTTCAATGTATCAAGTTTGATTATCTCAGATATCAATTTGAGTGGGTTAATTTAGCTTGTTCAAAAAAAGTGTTTATTTAGCTTGTTCAAAAAAGTGTTTTTTTAGAGTTTGGAATTGAATCTGATTTGTCCGGTGATGATGGATGAGAGGCAACAGTGGCGGAAAGTGCTCCAGTATGGTGGCAATGAGACTTCGCGGTGAGACGAAAGATGTCTGCATGCACGTTAGCACTCCAACGCTCAAGTCAGTAACGAAACTGAGAAAGAGTGTGTAGAAAGTGTTGTGAAAAGTGAATCATACCTTGAGGGTGAAGTAATGTCACCCTTATATAGGCGTGCGTCGAGAATAACCGCCTCTGAGTTTTGTTGCGTGTGATTAAGAATAGTTAGAGGACACATGTAGGGTGAACCTCGTGCGGGGGCAGTGCTTGTATGCGATGTGGTGCATTAAAGTTGGTGTGTTCCTTCAGGAACGGGGCCTTAAGACGGTGTAAGTTTAGACCACGTATCAACGTAAGATTGATTTTCTGATCGGTCCATAACAGAATCCTCGAATAAACGTCTAGAGAACCCAAACATCTATCAACTTACAACACCATGCTAAGTTCCCCTTTTTTTTATTCAACTTAATGTTGCTATCTTTTATTAGTCATGTGTTTAAATTTAAATTCTAAATTTAGTGAACAATTTAATGAATAGCTATTAGTAAGTACTAATTTGGTTAACTAAAAATGGGAATAAAATATTATTGTGCTAAATCAATTGACAAAGATGTGCTACAATTACTTTTATTCATTACACATAGCCATACCATGGGGGCGAATACTAGTATTTTCAAACAGGGGATAGATAGTATACTACTAGTATTACAAGATTGGGGGTGGCGATAGCCCCTTTTCCTATACACTTGGTTCCGTCCCTGATTTCACTGATTTAGATTTGGGTAATGTTAACCGGTGTCATAGGGCACCGGTTAAGAAAGCAAATGTAGTAAGTATTGCGTTGAAACTTGTACTGTCAATTTCTCAAAAGCACAAAAAGTATTATTTTCATTTTAAACTTTCCTTTTTTAGGTTCCTTAACCCGTGCCCCGAGGGCACCGGTTAACATGACCCTTTAGATTTTACTAAATTTTTTTAGGGAATTTATCGTGTATGATATTAACTTGGATGATGTGAGTTTGTTTGTGAATTCATTTTTTACGTTTTAACGATGTTGATCATTTTATTGTAACTAACGTATTTCATTAATTCGAATAAATGAATATCATTTTGTTTTTGTCAAAAAAAAAAACTGCAAGGTCGTCGATATAGAGTCATATTTTTTTCTTCTTCTTTATCTTATATATAGGACCCGATACATACAATAATTTTTCTTATATATAGGACTCGATACATACGATGATAGAGTACATATTTCCCTTTCCAAGCAGGAAGACAGTCGCAAACACTATAGTTCCATTAGGCTTTCAACCTGCCATCATGTGAATCTCATGTGATCTTACAACACAATATTAACACAGATCTGAGTAACATTTATTGAACATCATTTATTATGTGATGTTAACAAATCATTGCTAACTTTGTAAAACTTAATAGAATAGGGAAGAGGGCCCTGTTTGCATTGCAGAATTTTTCTAATTTTGTGAATTTATTGAAAGGTTGGGGGAGCCAATAGGGTATATATGCTTGCATGTGATCAAGATTATTAATATTGACGATCTTGTCATTGTCGCATGCAGCAGATTCATAATACAATAGTAGAAGTAAATTTACACACCCTCTATTACTTAGCTTCTTCCTTCTACATATGATGATTCTTAATTGTTAGTATAGTGGAGATAGTAGAGATGTAGCTACATACACTGTTACTTTGGTGATAGCTACCATTCAATGCAATTGCAATTGATCTAGTGTTTCTTACTTCATTCATATAATGGTGCCTCTTCAACCTCGTTTCTTGTTATTGTATAATGTTACATAGACACCTTTTAATTGCATACACCCTTGTACACCTCATGTATTAGGAAGAGAGAAGAGAAGAAGAAAGAGAAAGTGTACTTGTGCGAGGTCCATATAGCCACATGTCAGATTTTTATGTGGATGTCAAAGGGTGTATTGCCACCTAAGGGTGTTTATGTATCATAACTCCTTTTTTTATCAACTTATATGATATGCATATGCATATGTAGCTTTCACTAGTGAAGTGAAGCATTGAGTAAATAGAGTTGAGATGGACCCAAAACTCAAACATGGTCACCAACAATCAGAGGAGAATTGTTACCTCGATCATTAGATGTGTTTGGATGGAGGATTTAGGAGGGGGATGGAGGGGAGAGTTCACTTTTCATTTTTAAATTACAGACACTATGAAATGTCTTTTAAAAAGTTAACATATTAAGGTGATAAATGATAATATAATACTTCAATCACACTTGATTTATTTTAGAAAAACATGACATATAGTCTGTAGTTTAAAAAAGAAAACTAAACCCTCCGCTCCATTCCTCTCATAAACCCTCAATCCAAACACACCATAATTGTTTTAAAAATTGGACCAGATTTTTAAGGATAATACTTCTTAATAATAGTTGAATCACGATAAAGTTGGTTTTGTATAATTGAGTTTACGAGAGGATCCTAAAAAAAAATTATTAACCTTGTATTCCACACATGTTTACTTTTATGTTTTGTCCGAAAGATTCAACCTTGTCCATTAACCTTGTGTCGTCGTGTGAAATTTGGTGCTTATCCGTCTATTGGTGTGACCAATTGATTAGGTTTGTCTACTTAATTAATAAGACAGTATATTGGCTAATCTACACTTATGACAATGATCTCATTTTCAATCAATTGATTACATTGAAAAAGAGACTTCATTGTTTAGTTGTGGGTTCGATTCAAGGAGCGTCTAATATTGAAGGGTTCCGAATTCAATGAGAAAATGACACCAATAACAAATTTGATGTGTGGAGTAAGGAATAATCAAGCAACCAAAACAAAGTGTATGGAACAATTATAAATACAAGCCAAAAGTAGAAAACAGCGAGAGAGAAAAGAAGAGAGAACACAAAAGAATTTGTTGACCCAGTTCGGTCCAAATTGACCTAGTCTGGGGGAGAGAGCAGCCATCCATTTCACTATATGATGACTAACGTTACAAAAGAGATATCAATGGGTTACAAGAATAAGTCTCCCGCCTAATTCTACCCAAAGCCTCAATCTCTTCCCGTGACCAAGAGACTCAATCCTAATAGTGTTTCCCAAGGTGAATCAACCCTCAAACCCTAGTGTTTGTTCCAAAGAGACAAACTCTATACAAACTTTAGTTTTGTTGTTGCCTTTCTAAACCCTTGTTTCAACCCCTTCTATCTCAAGGTTTACACTAATACAATGTCTATATTTATAGTAAAAGCATCCCTCATAAATTGGAACCAAATCAAGCCCATAAAAATACGTTTTATTTTTATTCTTCTGCGCGAAATCGTGCTTTGATTTGCCAGATTGTGCTTCGATTTTTTACGAATGAAAATTGCCAATTGTGCTCCGATTTTTTACGAATGAAAATTGCCAATTGTGCTCCAAAATCGTACTCCGATTTTTCAAATCGTGCTCCGATTTTGACAACTTCAGCAAACTTCAATTTCTCCAATTTTGAGTCACTTTCACAACATGAAGGTTGAACTATTGTTTGAGAATGCTTGCAAAATAAAGGAAAGTTATAAATATGTGTCAATATTTGTCTAATTGATTGTGTGTTTAATGATAACTTAACTTGGTAAACTCTATGATTCACTATATCATACGGTCATTTTGGCTTTATTAAACACTACCAAAAACTTTGAAAGGCATATAAGACTTAGTAGCCACACTCACTTGTTAGCCAACACTTGATTCACTTGTAAGTAGACATGGCAACAAAGCTCTTACCTCATGGGTAATCGCCCGAACCAAACCTAAATTGATGGATTTTCCCTGTTTTGATTGGGTTTGAGTATGAGTTTGGGTTTTTCCTGATTTCAAAATACGAGTATGAGACGAGTAATGAGGATATAGGTACCCACCCCGAACCCATACCCAAACTCGTCCCGAATGTAAAAAATTAATTTACTATTTCTTTTAGACGACACTCACTTCTCTAAGTTCTCTCTCTTCTCCTTCCACATCTCACACCCTCAGTCTCTCCCTTCTCCATCACCATAGTCATTGATCACCATCATATATTTGTTGGATGATGCAGTACAACATTGAATCTGGGGCTGAAAAATTCTTTTTTTTTTTATTAAAATAAATTATCCATTGGGGGGATGGGGCGAGGATACATGAACCCTTAGGGGATGGGGATGTGATTCAATTTCTCATCCCTTTTGGATATGGGTAAGATAACGGATAAGTATTTGAAAGTAGGGTATGAGGACGGGGAAGGTGAAACCCGTCCCCACCCTGCCCCATTACCAACCTGTTTGTAAGTCGATTCTCCATAAATTGATCCAAACGTTATTAACATATTGTAATACAACATCAACTCATTGTGATGCAGTTGATAGACAAAATCATTTACTCCAGTCGAGTGACCAATACATTATATGACTAATTATTTTTGGTGTATATATAAACACCTTGTATTCCACACCTCTTCATGCTTATGGTCAGTAGCTGATGGATTCAAATCTGTCTTCACAACTTGGTCCCTGAATTGTAAATGTCGACCGTCTTAGTGCTTCAATGTTACCCATATGAAAGTACTTCAATGTTACCCATAGGAAAATATGTCCCAAGTTTGTTACATGTCAATTATTCTATGATGTTGCATTGATGTGGCGTTGACGTGGGGACTACAGTATCTAATGTGATACAATTTCAAGAACGGGATGAGTCTATTCATAAAATTTAAAGATTAAAATGACTAACATGAGTATAATTTAAGGAATCAATTTAATTGTTTACTCCATTTTAGAGTTTCACGTACAAAGAGGATTTTACACCGTGAAGAAAAATAATCACCACATGCGACTATATTCTCTTCCCTTTGTTTTATCGGTGTACCAAATGTAAATTAGAAGTCTCACGTTGGATGAAAATATGAATGTTGAGTAATATATAAGTGAGAGAATATCCGTTTAGAATTGGCCTAATGGTTGGTTTGAGATCTTCGAATGTGCTTCTCTCAATGTCTCAGGTCCGATTCTCTCTGATGTCAAATTTGGTGGGTAAATCCATACAGAACTTGGCTCTGTCTTTAAACGGGCCCCACAAGTGGGATTGATCCCTTTGAATTAATCGATCCTTAAATCGAATATCAAGTTTTCAAAAAGAAAAAAAAAAAAAAAAGTGAAAGAACTCATAAACTCAATGTTGAGTAAAAACTTGGTGTCAAATTCTTTTTATATGATTGTTCTTAATCAAATGTAGATAATCCTCAAACTCCCCTCATGATCCAACATCCTCCTTCCTTTTACATTAATCTCTTATCAACTTCTAAACCTCCAAAGTTAGCTTTAAATGATGAACATAAAAAAAGTTTAGAATAATAATTTTGAAAAATTTAGTATATGTGCTAGTCCACACTTGAATTATTAATGTGTTCGCCTCTATTTCGGCGATCAAACTAGGATAATTCCTTAACTAGGTATTAATTATTAAGTAGACGTAACCTAGTTATATACAATGCATGCATTAAGATTGAGAAGAAACTATACTAAATACTAAATGGTCAACTAATTGACAGCAAGTTATCTTATCTCACGATTAAATTGACTTAAATATAAAATCCTAGAGGATATTCTCATCTGGCAGATAAACAAATCATTCAATATTGGACAGTTGAAAATTAAAAATCAGATAATCTCTAGCTATAATATATAAATGGGAATTAAATGGAGATTGATTTACTTGTCTGAGTTATATATACGTGTATAGCATACACAACAAACCTGCCACTGCGATCAATAACGTTAAAGGTTTGGTATCATGCATGCATATACCCCACATTTTATAAAACAAATATTGAAGTGCATGCATCCTCCAATTTACGTAATATTATTATTTATATCAAATTTTATGTTAATTATAGATATTATGATAATTTATTATTTCAACTCGATATTACTAACTGTTAAAAACTGTAAATAAAATGAGTGTATAAAAGGGAAAATAAATATGATGATCATGCAAATTTTAGTTTAAAAATAATACATTATATCCAACTCAATTTCTGCTAAACAAATTTTTACAATATTTTTTAAAAGATAAACATATTTCTACATGTAGTGTAGATAAATTTATATTAACTTTTTTTTTTGAAAAAAAATTATCTTGACTTTAATACTCTTTGATCCCTCTATTTCTTCTAAATTAAGATTTAGTCACTTCAATTTTAATGCTGGAGTCGGCGAATTATCTTTTTTTTTTTTGATCGAAGAAGATAAATTAGTCCATTCAAATTGGCACAAGAGAGAATTGAACCTGAGACTCTGAGGAGGAGCACACTCCCATATCCCAAGCCAATACCACTGGGCCAACCCAAGTGGGTTGATTATCATTTTTTGTTATGTGGCGTGTTTAGCCATGTTTGGCAGCTTGCTCGACTTTGGTTGGGTGTTCATTCAGCACATCTCTCAACCATCGTCGAACATTTTACTCAGTTTGTTACTTCATCAGGTCTTGCAAAATCGCGGTGTTCTCTTCTGAATTTAATTTGGTTTGCAAGCTCTTGGTTGATCCAGAAGGAAAGGAATGCTAGAATTTTCCGTGCAAAAGAAGCTACTCCTTATCAGCTTGTGGAGGAAAAAAAACTACTTTTCCTTCTCTTGGTTTAAAGCTCATTTAACAGATTATCATTATAAGTTCTATGATTGGTGTCAGAATCTATTTTTATGTTTGGGTTCTAGCTAGCTATTATTCTTACTGTTTGAAACTCTGTTGTAATTATTGGTTTTCTCTTTAGCACACCTTGTGCTAGAGGAATAACCTATTGGTTTTATAATATATCACATTTTGATTTGTTAAAAATAGCGGATTTTTTTTATCTCATTTCACAATTTTTGAGATTTTCTACCTCCACCGATGGATATTTATATTTGAGAGAAAAAGTTTGTACAATTCTAAAATTTTCTACATTTGATTTGTGATGAAAGAAAATTTGTTTTAATTTTTATTTTCACATTTTTTTCCTCCTCTCTTTGATTATTTATATTCATTTTCCTATTCTAAACGATGTCATGGATAATCCAAAACGTGTATGAATTCGTTCTGCATTTGGTTTATAAAAATCTGCTATTTATTGTGATGTACATGCAACGCCCAACAAAAACTTCAGCGACCCATCATCTATGTTTAGTAAGTTACTTAATTTTATTTGATTTTTGAGGAAAGGTACTTAATTTTTTGTATTATTCAGGATAAATAACAAAGACAAACGAATGAGAAAAGAAAATATCAGAGAAGAAAACTTAAGACTCTCACCTAAACAAACACCTAAACAAAACGTAAAGACACTATTTGGTAAAAAAAACAATTGGTATTTAGTTGGATACCGAGTTTACAAAATAAAAAATATGATAAATTAACATATAATGGATGAATTTATAGAGGATAAATGATAAGTTAGTTTGTAATTGATAGTGTATAAATTAGTTGATTGAATTTGTTGGTTTAGTAAAATTAACGGTTGAACTAACTTATAAAATATGAAATGATATAAAAGATATATTTAATTAATATTTAAGCTTTTTCAATTAATAATATTAGAGGCATAAAATAGAGAAAAATGTTAAGTTATAAGTTATTTGAATTAACTTATCAAAAACGTTATAAATTAGTAAAATAAGTTATAAGTTCAAGATGGTTATCTCCTTTAAATTATCAAACAAATATATTTTTTTAGTCAAATGAGCCTATAAACTAAGTTCAAAATTGTATTTCGTCAGACATGCATTTAACAAGTTCAGTTGATAGGAATATTGTATATTATATGCAGAGGTCGGGGTTCGAATCCTGGACACCTTATTTTTCCACAATCAAATTGTGTGAGCTCTATGGCTACTTGACAAAAAAACAAACAAAACTCAATTGCATCCGAAAACACCAAATAGAAAGAAAATCACTTCTTTTTCATAATTTTTATTTTATGAAATTAAGTTAATAACTTGTTTATAAAAAAAAAACTTGTTTCTAAGGTTTTAAACTTAATTTAAAAATGTCATCGAGCAGACATTTTATATAATTTTTTTTACATAATTGAACTAAAAGTGATCTTTTAATATTATTTCACACTAGTGTATTTTGGCGTGTTTAACTTTTTCTTTTTTATTTTAAAAAAAAAACACTCCAACTTCAAACTACGTCATTGAAGCTCTCTTTATTCTCCTTACAACTTCCATCACATATACTTTTTGCAGCATAACATTCATCATATTTGGTAATTTGTAGTGTATATTATGGACAATGATAGACATTAAGTGTGAGGGAAAATTAATTTGTTGGAATAGTATGTGCACTTGATTAATTTATTTGTCTTATTCTTGTACTTACCTTTGCATCCACCTGGTTTTAAAAAAAAAAAATTGTAACTACCAGTATGGGAACACAAACAATTAGTTTTGATTTGACAATACTTATATTGGATTATAATTCGAGTTGTCATTTTGTATAGATGAGAATTAATTAACATATGATAAAAATTTGAGAAGTGGACCAAAAAATATCCAATCCAATAATTAAGTGATAGATAAGATTGTCTCCATAGATATCAATATTGTTTGTTATATCTATTGGGTCATAGGGAAGTCTGGGAGACTGTTCACATTTAGGCCAGAGCAATTACATAAGTGAGAGAGACGTCATACTTTTACTCAAAATTTTAAAGCCGTGAGTTTATGGTTCCTTCCACTTGTAAAGTGTTCAACCATTTCTTTTCTAATCAATGTGGTACATATAACTCACACTTGTATGCAACAATATCATCACTATATTGATTGTAGTATGATGAAGTGGCAGAAGTCTTTGTTATCATGGTTGTGAAAGAAGGAGATGTCATGTAAAACGAGGTTCAATTCTATCAGTAGTATTAGAAGTCTTTGTTATCATGGTTGAATGGAGATGTCTTGTAAAAAGAGGTTAACTGCTATCATTAGCATTAATGTTAAGGGTCTTCATAACGAGTGTTTCCGGGACACTTTTTAAGTATGTTAAATAAAGTAATTATTCTTTTAAAATTTAAAAGTTTTTAATTTATAATGCACTGATTACACAAACTTTTATAAAAAAATTACTATTTAAAGTCCTTAACCAGTACCCCGAGGGCACTAGTTAATATTTCCCTAATGTTAATGGAGCTCAGGTGGAGGGAGTATCTAATGTTCGTGTAATAGTGTTTTATCATTTTGAAAATCGTTTTAAGTATATTAATTTGGATATGGAGAATGAAGTTATTGGACTGATTTAAGTCATGAAGTCACGTGTTTTCTTAATTACTAATTAGTTACTACCTGATTTCAGCAGATATGAATCAATATTAGGTATCCATAAGTACTTACTATCAGGGTACGCTCGCTTTCGGTTTATTTTGCTAGTTACTAATTAATTACTTCATTATTAGACATACATACATCAATATTAGGTATGTCACCTCCCTAAATGTCTAATTCAGAGGAGACAAATCTTACGCACTACAGTAAAACTAAAAAGTGAATAGAAAATAACTGAATAAAAGATTTTAATTAAATAATTATCCAACAAACAAAATAGAGGTTTATCTTAGAACCATAACCTAAAAAGATTTAGTTACTCATCATAACTAAAGACAAATTACAAAAGAAGTAAAACATACTCTGGAGAAACTTGGAGTGAGAAGAGAAACTCCTCCCTTGAAGCTACTAGTGTTTGCCTTCCTCTTGAACCGCTTGGTTGTGAATTAGAAATTGCGAATGAGGAATGTAGTATTTATAGGGTGAGTTTCCACCTTAACTTGAGCTAAAATATCGGGCTTTTTGCACCAAAAAGTCACAAAACAGCGCCTTGGACCGCAAGGAACAGGCGATGGTTGCCTAGAATCATGCACCAAGCGCCTGTATGTAGAGTTCATGAGCGCCTGACGCCCCATTCTGTACGCTGGGCGCATGTGTGTGCAATCTGGTGCTGAAAATATGTGTTTCTTTGCCTTTTTGGGTGTTTGCTTATCTATAAGATGTCTTGGAACTTGGGAATAGAATTCATCCCTCTGCAACATCTTTTGAGGCCTCTTGAATCTTCATTCTTCATCTTCCCAAGGGCTTCACAAATCTCCAGATGTCTTGTTTTGCCGATATGCATGATTTTTTCGTGAATTACAACAAAACATCCTAAAATTGTTGTGTTTCGGGAAGAATATAATTTCAGACTCAAATATAAAAAAAAAAAAAACATTACTAACGTCCCTAAATCATAAGCAATTGCTCTAATACTCATCTATTTTGGTTGTAAAACCTACTGAAAAACATGCTGAAAATAATATAAGATGACTTATCATCACATACCTCCATAGAAGTGATTTTTTTTCTTCATCCCCTTTAATGATCTCATTTTCCTTCTTTCTTGATTTCCAAACTTAACCAAAAGTGATACCCATGTAATGGGTCTTTATCATGTCAATGGTATCTTTCATTGATCTTCTTTGCCATCTCTTTGATGCTCAACATATATGTGAGCTTCTTCAACCTAATTCATATATAAACCTAATTCAACATTATGTTTAGTAAAGAGTATTGCTTTATACCTAGAGTCTACACCATTCATTTTCCTCCACATAAGAATTAAGTTTTCTTCATAATCCCAATCTTTCAAGTATCCAATTGCTTGAAAAAAAAATTCATATTATCAAAGTCCTAGTTATAAGCAACAATTTCAAAACCCTGTATAAAACATAATTCAATTCTTGGCAAACTCACCATGAAGAAAGACCACATCAAACATCATTTGTGTAAAAAGATAGACATAAATTAGGGTTTAATTCCCACAAAAAAGAAAAACATAAACCTACCGGCGGATCCTACCAACGAATAACCAAGTAAAAAGCAACTACAAAACAAAACAAAGTCAAATTTGGTCAAAAAAATAACAAGACCACAATTTGTTCCCACAAACAAAACAAACTAAAAGAATGCAAGGAAATAACGATATCCAGCGTGAATCACAATCAGGACCGTCTCAACAAATTCGTAAGTCCGGTTTTAATCTTTTGAGAGATGTACACAAATTTAAATTTTGGGCCCCCAAAAAATAAATAAGACACTATAAAGAAAAATCGTAAAAAAAAATGCGCTCTGGTGGACTTGAACCGAAGTCCTAACAATCACAAACACACATCCATGCCACTGAAGCACATTGAATAGTTTGAAATATTTTCGCTTTCATTCTATATAACAAATATTTGAGTGTCCTTCAAATAAAATAAAATAAAAAGAAATTGGGCCCCCAAAAATCCAAGGTCCAGTGCCATAGCCCAGCCTCGACGGGCAATGGGCCGGCCCTGATCAAAATCATTATGTGCATATGTGTTTAGAGGAAAACAAAGACAAAATAAACATACATTGGTCGAAGTTGACACTCACAATAAATCTCAATCATTGATGGACGTATTTTAGATTTCTCGTTTTTCTGCTAGCTTTGGGTATTTGAACTTTATCTCTTTGAATGGTGTTTCAGAAAAATTGGAAATGAAATTTTAAAAAGGTTTCTATTTAGTATCTCACATGTTTCCCCCTTTTAAGTTTTAATCCCTACCAAAATCAGTCAAAATCACTTATTTATATTAATTCAGTAAACTCATGCCTAATCAGGCCTCTTTGCAGAGTCCCTCTTTGTACGCATGAAAGAGTGGGAGTCCCAATCAGGTAACAACCGACATCTCATGGTCTAAATGGATGACAAGGTTAATGAGGGACTGGAATAAATGGATTCAAATATTACCGGGGCAAAATGAGAAGATTATTTTTTTAGCGATGAAAGCCTAATTTCTCCCATCTTACATGGTCCAAAAGCATATATAGTCCTTTATAATATTAATATAATTTTAAATTCTAAAAGAAATTATATCATACAATTCAAAATAAAAATTAAGAAAATTTATTTATGAATGATATAAATTAAAAAAAATAGTACGGAATTATATATAACTAATAAATATACTATTGTAAAAAAATCTAATAAATATACTAGTATATTATATAATTTTAAAAAAATTAAAATATCTATTTATGGATCTGTAATAAATTCTATTATTTTATTTTGAATTATTTCAACGTAAGGTAGCTCCTAATTTAGATTTTCTTAAATTGTTTTTTTTAATAATTATTAAATTCTATATATAAATTTATATTGATGTTGACGATTGTATTGCCACATAAACAACTTTAGATAAGGATCAATGTAAGACCCTTATTACCAATTTTTTTAATTTCAAAATTGTTATTTTGTTATTTGAATTATTCTGAAATTCCATCAAAAAAATGTATCATTTATTTTAACAAAAATATTTAAGAGTGACTATATATGAAGAATGTAATAATGTTTTAAAGAAGTTGTTACAAAACTACTGTATAACTAATAAATGTATATTATATCATTTTAAAAAATTCAAAATAACTATTTATGAAGATGTAATAAATTTATTTCAATTTAATGAAGTTCCTTATTTTGATTTTCTTGAATTAGTTATTTTTTTAAATCATTATTAAATTTGAAATTCAGGTTTGACGACAGTGATTTCATGTAATAAACTTAACTAAAATGTATGTAAATTTTTTAAATACTTTTTTATAAATAAAAAATAGAGAGAGAGTGAGAACTCATTAAAAAAAAATTCCTCAAAAATAAAAATCCCATCCCACTAATATTGTATTTTTTAATTAACTAATACACCAAACAAAGCATTAATTCTTCACACACACTATATAAATAGCTAAGCTTTGGGTAATGCAAAAGAGAAACAAAAGTCAAGCATGGAGAACACCAATAGAGAAAGCAATAGTAGAAGTGGTAGCTTTAGGTTGGGGTTGGGAATGAATGAAGCAAAAGTTCATACTGTTGTTGAGCTTGGTGGGTTTGATACAAAGACTCTTCTTTTTGATAACATTGAAGAGAGTGACCAAAAATTGTTACCACCTCTTAGAAATTCTCTTTCTCCTACACAAATGAAATCACTAGTTGCTCTTTGTGATACTATGTTACCTTCCATCAAAGACAACAATGTTGCTGCTTCCTCTGATGAATTTCTCAACAATTTCTACCGTACTTCAGCTTCCATGGCTGGCACCCCTGAACTTGTAGGACTATTGTTACTCTCTCTCTCCCTCTCTCTCTCTCTCTCTCTCTCTCTCTCTCTCTCTCTCTCTCTCTCTCTCTCTCTCTCTCTGATTTTCTTTGTTATTTTTTATTATATTATATTAAATATAATGGTCAAAATTACTACTTTTTTTTATAAAAGAAAACGTGTAGTGATTTTCAATTTTTTATTATGCTTAGTATTTTGATATGCAAGTTCATACGCAATAAAACCTTTCATGGAATGATCAAAAAGTTATTTCTGGCTGAAAAGTCACGTTATCTTTAGGTTGTACTTCCATGAAGTTTAAGATTGAAACTTTTTCAAAAAATAAATAATTAAAGTTATTAATTCCCTTTGCATTGGATGATCATCTATTCCCTTTGTTGCTTGAGAAATAAAAATGATGTGAAATATATCTCGTGCATGTTTGGATTCATGTTGAGGTTGTCAAAATTATGATGGACTATCACAATTTTTACAAAAGTTATACTTTAAAGTTTTTATAAAATTAAGATTAAGATGGCACCATGATTTTGACAAACATATTGTCCATCCAAACATACACAATTCTTGCAATTGTTGATATTGAATTATTGATGATGGTTGAAAACGATTGACCACCTTATTGGCCGTATATACCATAGCAAGTTGATCTATATTTTAAAATTAGGTTGCTGGTTTTTGTATTTTTATTTTGTCTCAAATTAGTGTATTTTAGAACTATAAGGTATAATTTAGGCTTAATTATAGTTTTAGCCTTCCTAAGTATCACAATTTTGCGATTTTAACCCCCTAAAAATATTAATAACAAATCAGCTTCCAAGTTTACACCCTTTTGCACTTTTGGCCCCAGACCAATTTTGATTGGGTCAATTCATACGTTGCACCCATATCACTTTATTTATTAGACTTAATTACATTTTTGACCCCCTAAGTATCACAATCTTGCGATTTTGGCCCCCTAAGAATATAGAAAGTCACACGTGGCACATCACTTTAAGTGATGTGGGTGCCATGTATGCATTGACTTGATCAAAATTAATTAGGGGCCAAAAGTGCAAAAGTGGATAAACTTAGAGGGTTGATTTGTTATTGTTTTTTATAGAGGGTCAAAATCGCAAGATTATGATACTTATGGGGTCAAAACTGCAATTAAGCCTATAATTTATTTGTGTTTCTAACCATATCCTTTATATCATGTAAAATAAATGTCTGTGTTTATGAAATTATTCACATAAAATCGTCAATTTAAAAGGCAGTCCAACCCCGTGTGAGAAAAAATTGGATATTCAACCACCCACATGAATACCTTAGTGCACCCATTACATGACAAGGACCCTAAGTTTATGTTAATCATTGTAATACATACAATTATAGCCTTAATAAATTGCTAGTACTATTACATTACTAATGTGTGTGGTTAATTTTTTGCTTGAATTTGAAGGTTGCAAATTTGGTGAGTGAGAAACTGAAACATCCAAGTACATGGTTATTGAAGTTGACATTATGGCTACTATCTACATGGTTTGGCACATTGATTTTGTGTGGTATTGCAAGTATCTCAACAAAATTCCCATTTTTCCATAGCTACCCTAAGTTGTCTCCAGAGAAACGCCAAAAAGTGATGCTGTCTTGGTCTGTAAGTTACCTTCGTCCTCTTAGAATGTTGTTCAGAACCATAAAGCTTCTTACCCTCCTAGTCTTCTTTACTCAGGTAAATTATACCAACTTTTCACAGCTTAACTATAAGCATATATGCATTTAATGTCTTCTGTTTCTTTCAGTATAATCAATAAATGTTGCTGTGGTCAACAACCTTTTACATCTTTTCACTGTGTTGTTATGTGTACTATAGAAGTATATATGTACTATGTCCATAAATGTATTACTCTTGAAAAAAAATATTGTACACACTCCTTACTTAGCCATCCTCTTCACATGCATTTATTTTTATGCATGAAGATTTTAAAAGATACACATCACGATGTTGGTCCCCTATATATATGTTGGTCCATATATTTTCACAATTTTGAGGATTTGGTCCCCTATTTAGAAATTTAATAATTTTTGTCCTTTAATCATATATTTTTTAACTAAAAGATATTGATGTTATATGTTTTAAAGATGTGGTATATGATTTGTTGATGAGAAAATATCAATTGAAACTGTAAAAAAAAAATACTATTAAAACTTTATTTAAAATATGTCAAATCATCATATTTTAAATCAAATATTTGATGGAGAGACCAAAACTAACAAATTTGAAAATCATAGATGTGTAAGTTTATGTATTCATCGAAAGAGTATCAACATACGTGGAGTATGATATGAATCATAATAGTTCAGTCATAAAAATAATTTGATTTTAACAAAAACTATTTATAAAATCACACATATGTAAAAATAAAATGTGATTTGTTCACAATGTAAATGTTTTTACAGTGTACATAAAATTTTTAACCTGTTAAGGTATAGTATAATCTAGTCTAATAACAATGAGAGCATTAATGTGCCAAATAGTCAAAATGAAACCCAAAAAAATAAACTTAAATCCAAGTGGGTCAAATCCAGATGGACAGTCTAATTGAATTGAGTTATGCTGACCCTAAAGAGGGTATAAGTGCCCCTATTAAGGTATGACTTGATTGGCATTTGGTTTCAAATTAAAAACTGTGTGCCAACTCACATATTACAGTCACCCACACACATTCACTTAATTCTCTCTTGGATAGGGATACCAACTCCCCACATTAGCCATACATATGTCATTCTCATACCATTTCTGTAAGATGTACATTTTTTTTTTCCTTTACTAAAATGAACAAAGTGGAATATGGTTGAGTTATAAATGTAATTTTAAAAATTCAATTTCATTTCATAAACTTCATTTTGTTTAGTATCAACAATAAGATCCAAAGCTGCCTACATCAACTTTTCAACAATCATTTTTCTTCCTAAAAACATAACCATTTTTCTTTATATTTTATTTTGCTGAGTATTTAAGTATTTTTGACGATGTATTTAAGTATATTTACTATGAAAACAATTTTATGGTAAATCATAAATGTAATTTTTTTAACCTAATACAAAAGTTACTTTTTACCACACTTTTACTCAAATTAAGGTTTAGTTTAGAGGTAAATCAATTTTGTGTTATAACCAAACATTAGTATATACATTTCAAATTTGTACACTTAACTCTCACTTTAGTCCTATGAACAAAATTATAAAAAAGAATGGAAAACCTATGTTGTAGTTTGTATGTCCAAATTAAGAACGATTTTGTGTCATATATTATTTATCTTCTTATCGAACCCTAAATCATCAAAGACCCTATGTCTTAGGAGCCAGAGGGTTAACACCGGAAAGAAAGAAAAAAATACAGTAGTTAGTAAGTGTATACAATTCTTTCATAGTGGCCCAAAGTTACCAAAAGCCTATTTTCAGTGAAATACTAAATCCATATAAATATTTTTTCTGATTGCTTAGAACCATAACAATGTACTCATTATGCCAGAACACTTTCATTTTCAGGTAGATGAAGAAAAAAACAACCCTTCATGGAAGGCAATTGGATATAGTGGACCTGATCAAGAGTTCAAAGCGCAGCGAAAGAACAAAATTTTACATAAAACATCCAAAGAAGGACGACAAGAAAAAGAAGATTGTGATCATGATGATGAAGAAGTTATAGGACCTCTTTACGAAGGCCTTGTCAATCTGAACTACCCGCGTGATATCATTTCAGATTCTCTAAGACGATTTGGATTCCCTGTCTCGGTCACTCCTCCAACGAATAAAGCTTCTACCATCTCATCTCCTTCTCTAGTTATCCAATGTGATGCAGTGGTTGTTGGTTCTGGCTCAGGAGGTGGCGTGGTAGCGGGAGTTCTAGCAAAAAGTGGTTATAAAGTGTTGGTATTGGAGAAAGGAAGCTATTTTGCTCGGAACAATCTTTCCCTTCTTGAAGGACCAACCCTCGATCAAATGTACCTCGCTAATGGTTTGATTGCAACAGATGATATGTCTGTACTAGTACTAGCAGGTTCCACAGTTGGTGGAGGGTCTGCAATTAACTGGTCAGCCAGCATCAAAACCCCTAGCCATGTATGCAAGGAGTGGTGCGATCGGCATGAGCTAGAACTTTTTGAAAGTGAACTATACAAAGAAGCAATGGATGCTGTGTGTGAGAAAATGGGAGTCCAATCTGAGTTTGAAGAGGAAGGGTTTAATAATGCAATACTAAGAAAAGGGTGTCAAGAAATGGGGTATCCTGTTAGTAACATTCCTAGGAATGCTCCACCAGATCATTACTGTGGTTGGTGTTGCTTGGGATGCAAGGATGGAAAGAAGAAAGGTACATCAGAAACATGGCTTGTGGACTTGGTGAAATCGGGTAACGGTGCAATTCTTCCTAATTGTGAGGCTATACAAGTCTTGTATAGAGAAAAGAAAGGAACAGATAGAAAGATAGCAAAAGGAGTGGCCTTTGAAATTGACTACAACGGTAAAAAAGACATTTGCGTGGTCGAGTCTAAGGTCACAATTGTAGCCTGTGGAGCGCTATGTACTCCATCATTACTCAAAAGAAGTGGTTTGAAAAATGAAAACATAGGGAGAAACTTGCATCTTCATCCAGTGACAATGGCTTGGGGCTACTTCCCTGATGCACCTTCTTCGCCCGAGTTGTGGCCGGAGGGACATAAAAAAAGCTATGAAGGAGGAATTATGACAGCAATGTCTACAGTTGTTGCAGACTTTAACGCTACTGGATATGGTGCGGTGATCCAAACACCTTCATTGCATCCAGGTTTGTTCTCAGTTCTAATGCCGTGGAGTTCTGGAATGGATATAAAAGATCGTATGCGCAAGTTTTCTAGAACAGCTCATGTATTTGCACTGGCAAGGGATCAAGGATCAGGAACTGTGGATTCACCTACTCGTATAAGCTATCAGATGAAAAATGTAGACAAAGAGAATTTACACAAAGGAATTGAGAAGGTGCTGAGAATTCTGGCAGCAGCTGGAGCTGAAGAAATTGGGACACATAATAATAAGGGAAGGAGCTTAAATGTTAAGGAAGTGAGCTATCATGAATTTGAGAAATTTGTGAAGGAAGAAAGCTCAATGCCGTTAACTGACCTATCGACACCAGTATGCTCGGCACATCAGATGGGGAGCTGCCGTATGGGTACTAATCCGAAAGAATCGGTTGTGAACCAAACGGGGGAAACATGGGAAGTAGAGGGTCTTTATCTGGCCGATACAAGCGTATTTCCCACAGCTTTAGGTGTGAATCCAATGGTCACTGTTCAGGCTATTGCATATTGCACAGCACAACATGTTCTTGAAGTTCTTAAAAGGAAAAGATGAGTGCATTAAAGTTGCAAGAATTTTAAGGGAAGTGTTATACAATAAAAGTATCCAGCTAATAGCACCAGTCTAGTTCACATATTGTTGGAAAGTATGTTATGGTTACTAAATAATCGGTGTTAGGAAATTCATCCGATAGAGCTCACACATATGTTTGAGCTCTCTCTTGAGGATGCGTTCGATCTCTTGTAGAGGATTTCCAAACATGTACATGTAATTGCTTACTATAATATACTTCTATTGTTGATGCTTCAACTATGACATGTGTGGTTTAGATTGTTAATTTTCTTATATGTTGGTGCTGGTCTTTATTTTTTTGGCTTTGTAATCATGTGAATAAACTGGTAGGACCAATTCAAAGTTGTTATGGTTTCTTGTAGGATAAGCTATAAGACACAAAATACATCACATACTAGGATTCAATTACTGTTTGATAACAACATATGCAATAACTGGATCTGTATCATATCTGTGTCAATTTGAAGTACAATTAACCTAAATTATCAAATAAAGAATCTAGTGAGTCTTTGTAATTCAAATAAAATTCAGATCAACCTATCTAAGTTTCATTTCACCTATCAATTTAAAATTCACATAAATCACATCTCAAAAAAACAAACTCACTACTTGAAAAGTATGAAATTCAGAATTGAACAGAAGGGAAATTCAATGTAGTCAAAACAAAATTCAAAGAAAGCTTTTAGAAAGTCAAATCACAACTTTTCAGAAACTTATTCTAATTTTCTGTAAATCTAACATATGAAAAAGTGTACAAAATCATTCTCAATTTTTCTTAATTAACTCTAAATGTTAAAAGAGACCATTCTATCACTGCCTAAGAGTAAGGATCTCTTGCAGCTTAACCAAAGATCTTAAGTTCGAAACCAACATTGGAAATGCAGTGTTAAATCTATTGAGAGAGAGCTTTGTCAATCATTATGGTTCTACCTGGCTCGAGAGATTAATCTCTACCATTGCGCGCAAAGATACTCGATTCATGCAACAACAAAATAAAAAGATCATTCTATCAAAATGAGACTATAAAAACAATAGGCGCATAGACACTTTGTTAAGTACATCTTACTTATAAAGATCATTTAAGAACAAAGGAATACTAATCTTCAGAGACTTATATTTCGATCATTTAAAATATATATATAAAAAAAATATTGTTTATTAAAAAAGAAAAACAAAAATATATATTAGAGACTTATATTCCAATCTGTAATTGAAATACTTGTCACCTCATGTGCTAGAGTGCTCCACTTCATGAATCCACTGTTTGTCACATACTGAAAGATAGGAAAAGGGAGAAAGACAAACTAAACCTATATATCTTAATGATCATCCTAGCTATCCAAAGTTGACCACTTCTCCTCAGAATTTCTTTGATTCACACACGTCCTTATAGCTTAAGGAAAGAAGAGGCAAACTCAATTAAAAATAAATGTTTGATAAAAAAAAAATTAAAGTAGGATTCTTTAGCCATTAATCGCTCTTTTTAGTGGAGAGGAATCAAATCCTTGTCTTTTTAATTGTTGATTATAAATTATGTAAATAGTAAAAAACGTGAATATATATATTCGTTGACCTACTGGTGATAATATAGGTGGAGCAATTATCATGCTATAAACTTCTTTTTGTTTTGAAATATAAGGTGAGTGAATCAAGTGTTTAATGAATTTCATTAAAAAATAAATATTTTGAGTGAACCTGATAAACACTATACTTACGTCGAAGTCTGTCAATATAATTCTTGATTAGACAATACCTATCTTATGGTCGAAGTTTAGATTATCAAGAACTCTTTCCTCTAAAAACCGAAGGGTTAAAAAAAATGGTAAAAAAATATTTGCATTGAGACTAAATTTGGATTATATACATGCACTTTTTATTTATATGCAATTTTTGACTTTTCTTTGGTTTGATCAGTTAAGCCTAAACTCAAATTCTAAAAAATGAGTGTTAGCTTCCTTTTCTAAGAACATCCTGTAGCACCAAACAATTGGAGAAGTTGACCAGCTCTAGTTGATGAGAAAAGTATAACTAAAAAAATGAACAAGAATTTTCAAAACAAGGTCCACATTCAATTAAGAAAATAGCATCTTCTTCAAACCAATATGGTAGACTCATTAGGAAGAAAGTTGGAAACACCACAAAGGAAGAAAGAAAGAAAGGGATGGCCAACACCTTCATAGCATCAAGACATAATTTTGTTCCTTGAGTAAGTTTCAAGACATATTCATTATTATTCTTTCTACAAATTTCACAAGTCTCTTCATTCAAAAACAATAACTCCATCATGGAAAATCATCCTCCTAGATGCAAGTACACAGTGATCTTCTTCTTCATTATAGTTTCTCTCTTCCTTGGCTTAATCTCCTTCATCTTGTGTATAGCTGCTGAGATAAAGAGGAATAAGGTTAGGTACTGCTCATTCTCTTCTTTGTTTACTTGAATTTTAATGATCCTCAAAGGTTTTCTATTTTTGCTTTTATATGAAAAATAGTACGACACTTCTGATCGAGTGTGTTTCTGATGTCCGACATCGACATATGTGATTATATTAAATTGATTGATTTTCTCAAATTATTACCAGTCTTGACGTATCAGCGTCGTGTTCAGTGTTTGTGATTGTAGCAGTGCTTCATATGAAAAATGTGTCCAATGCTTAATTTGGTTATTTTATAGGAGAATGATCTTAGATGGAATGGAAAGCTATGTTATTTACCAACAAGCCAAGCATTTGGATTGAGTATTGCAACATTGTTTTGTTTGTCTTTTGCACATATCATTGGAAATTATGTGTTACTAAGGAATTCTTATTCAAGATGGAAAAATATCTCCAAGTTTAAGATGCCTACCACTGCAAAGGTTCTGTTTTTGATATCTTGGTATGTAATGTTATATCAATCTTTTGCAAATTTTGTTGCTAGTTGTTACTTTAAAATGTGAATTATTAGACTAAAAAAAGACTAAATTGTTGGTAATGTTTATCAGGCTTAGCTTTGGAGTTGTAGTTATATTGTTGATTGCTGCAACAAGCATGAGCAGAAGGCAGCTCTATGGGAAAGGATGGTTGAATGGTGAGTGCTTTCTAGTCAAAGGAGGAACTTACTCTGGCTCAGCCATATTGATCCTTGTTACAATTGGTTCTCTAAATGGTTCAGCTTTTTCAACATTAAAATCCAGCCAAGCACATCAAGATCATAAAATACACAAAGTGGATTACACTAAACAACCACACTTTTTGTGTTAGAATAGAAAAAGATAAGGGGTTTGGAAAGTGGGTGAGTTTATATATCAAAGTACACTAGACCCCCACAAGTTGTTGTAGAGGCTAAAACTATAAGACCAATAAGAGACACAAAAATGAGTGGCATTTTTTATTTATTTTATGAATTTATTATGTCAAAGAAAGTGACATGCGCAAGAGCCCCCACTATCATAAGTTTAAAAAAAAAAAAAAAAAAAAAACAATATCTAGCTTATCATTCTTTTCTTAGAAATTCATTTTTTTAAGGTGAATAAGTGGAAAGTTTGAGTTTTGAAACGCGATTTTTATATATATATATATATATATATATATATATATGTACATGATACAAACGGAGACAACTAACTTATCATTTTTTTTTCCAATTTATACACAATAGTTACACTTCATTTCTATACATTGACTTGTATATGAAACTCTTGTTTTGACACCAATTGCAAAGATTAATAGTTGCTTTAAATTTTTATTTATTTAATAGTTGTAAATTTTTAATTTACATCCATCGTTTTAAACATAAGGCGTCAGTTTGATTTGACTTAAGTAGGCATTATAAGTTTTTATTTATGATAATAAACGATATTTATTCCTTCAAATTGATAGAGTATATACAATACAAGTTCGTTAAAACAAAAGGGATAAATATGCAAACAAACTCACATTATTAATGTTAAATAATAGCATAAGACATCATAGTACATAAATCTATAAATTTGACTATATTCAAGTGTCTTAAAAATTCATGTCTTCGTTCAAGTGTCCGAAATATTCATTCCTTCAAATTGTAACATTGACGACATCAAAATTATTGATTGAATCAACACTAGATTGAAGTTGATCTAACAATCTAAAACAAACAAACATCGTAGAAAGACAGAAAAACAACGAATGTCAAAATTGACAACGAATAGGCAACGAATGTCAAAATTATCCCTATATAAATTATTTAAGACAACATGTCCATATTACTTGACATTTATGTGACATGCACTTGGGTTCCATGTACAATTAACTGATTTATTTTGTTATTAATTAATGAATACAATTAACTGTTTTTTCCATATAGAAAATATATACAATCCCTATGAGCATAGTATAGTTGGCAGAGACATGCATTATTATATGTAGGGGTTGGGGTTCGAACTCCGGACCATCCACTTATTCACATTGAAAAAATGAATTCTAGCCACTAAACTATTTAAAAAGAAAAAAAAAAAGTATTGACTTCTTTATAAGTATAGATGTATGAAAAACTAAACTTTTAGTGTGCTTCAAGCCAAAGTTGAGATCACAAAGCTCAACAAAGATGGTCGTAGAAGTTTCTAATTGCAATAAAATCTTTTAATGAAACAACATGTATAGTCTCTGGTTAACCCACCCCAAAGTAGTTGATCTATAGACGGTTTGGTGGGAGCAATCTGTACTAAGCTTAAAACAATTATCATGAGAAGGTTGCCAATCAATGTGCAATTATTTCTTTGAATGTCTAAAGTAAGAAATGGAGCTAATGATACTGGTTGTACTAATGACATGAGAAAAGTTATCCACCATATTGTGGAGATCGTACCAAAATCTGATTTTCCCCAAAAGCAAGCTGGTTATGGTAGAGATAGCAATGAATATCCATTATATAGGGTGCGTTTGGTTTGCAAAACAACAAATACTTGACATAATAGTACAAGACAGAACAACACAACATAAGACAAAACACCATAGGACAAATTTTTATGACATTGAATAATTTTTTGTTTTATACGATTTTTGGGGCTCGAAATGTTATTTTTGTATTTTAGGCAACTTGTACGTGGGACAAAAAGTTGTGCTGTGGTTTGGTGAGGGACAAAAATATGTGTTTTTGTCCTGTCCCTTGCCTCCAGTTTGTCTTGTACCTGAAACAGTTTTACAAATCAAACACTGGGCAACTGAAGTTGTTCTGCCATGTCCTTCATTTTTTAGCAAATCAAACGCACCCATAGTATATAGTATGATATATATCCCGACTTTATTAGATAAGTATTGTACATGTTTTTTTTTTTAAGAAACCAAAATAGAATTATATACCAATAAAAAATAGTAGCTCCCAAGCACAAGGTATGCCTAGAAGACCACTACAACAATACAAACAGAGTCAAAACCTAACAGAGAACTGAAAACAAACACAAGGTGGTTAACCAATGCCTAAACAAGCCAAGGGGCTTGACCACCACCTATGAGTACCAAAAACAAACATGGCTTTTTTAGCCGTCAACCACGCTAAGGACAAAGATTTAATCTTATCAAGCAACCTAGGTACATCAGTTATAACATTATTAAACAGACGGTTATTACGTTCATTCCACAAAACCCAAGCACAAAGAAGCCAGATTAATTGCAAGAACAAACGCTTAACTTTACCAACACCTACCATATGAGTAAACTGCACCAAATGATCAGCTCCAATATTGGTATCTGCCCCCACAAAACCAAGCCAATGACGTAACTGTTGCCATAAAGGAACACAAGAAGAACACGATATGAACAAGTGATTAGCCGATTCAACCTGACCACACCCTGCTACACAAAGTGCCGCATCAGTCTGTAAAATACCTCTAACTGCCAAATTTGTTTTCGTAGGTAAGCGATTCTGCAAGAGCCGCCACCCCCCATACATGTATGGGTACCCGCGACAGGGGTGCTGAAGTATTGAAGTATCCACGGGTACATGAATGTCCATAATTTTTTTTTAAAAAAATATTTCCTTTTAATTACTTAAAAATTTCAACTTTTAAACATTCATACAAATTTCAAACATAATCTATTCAAATTCCATAAAACCATACAAATTTCATAATCCATACAAATTTCATAATTCTTATATATTCCATTAAAATTCTTGAAGTTCATAAAAAAAAGAAAGTATAAAAAAACTTATGTATTCCAAGCTTCAACAACTTCCCTGACTTCCTAATTCCCGACATAAAAACATAAAAAGCACCAAAATAGAGAACCCAGAAGATGAAGAAGTGAAAAAGCACCAAAGAACATAATAGCTAGACTCACACACACATACCTTAAGTGTGAAGGAGTGAAAAATTTCAGATCAAACACAAATCCCTACATATCAAACGAGTATTTAAAGAAAGTCGTAAGTGTTGCTAACATTTGTAAATAAGGGTTGTCAAAGAAGGTTGACTTAGTTGATAAAAAATTGACTCGTCCGTAAGATTGTGAATTCAACTTCCATCGTTAATGTGATGATCTTTTTTATGGATAATAAATATATCCATTGTTATTTGAGTCTCGACGTCTGCTTCAACTTTGATGAGCCTCCAAAACCTGTCCAACGTTAATATTTTTTTTTTGAAATAGCATAATCAATTAATAGGCCAGGCACAAGAAGTGAAAGTGGCCGAATGATACAAATATGGCTAGGCAGCACCCATACAAGAATTGAATGCGCAGACACCCCAAACCAAGAGGCTAGCAACTCTTAATTAAGCAGAAAAAAACCTATAACTGGAAGCTAAAAAATCATGCCTAAGTTGCCCAAAGGCTGAATGACCAAAGGAAATGTCAAAACAGTCGTGATTCCAATAATAAAAACCAAACTTCGAGTGCCATCTCCATCACTTCCGAGCAATGCACTCTCTCGGATTCCAACACCACTCGTAGAAGAGGTAAGAAGCTATCCTCAATCTACTCAACGACCAACACCAAGATGTCGCTTTAATGTCTTCCACTATCTCATCGAAGTTTTTGAATTGGTTCTTAAAGATCCTCGCATTCCTTTCCTTCCAAATCATCCAAATAGTTGCATGTCAAATCAACCAAAAAGCTTTCCGAAATTTTCGAGGGTTCACCTCACCATTCCAATACGCAAAAAATTTGGGGAGTGATAAAATTGATTTCTAACCAATCTATCACCTTGCGCCAAATTAACAACACCACCTCACAATGCAAAAATAAATGGGACGTTGTTTCCTCCCTTTCACCACATAGCACACAAATACAAGGTTCCCCGGGAGCCAAAATGTTATGACGTCGAAGGTTTGCCTTTAATGGAATACGGTCCATAAGCGCCATCCAAGAAAAAGCCACAACTTTAGAGGGAGCCGGACTCCTCCAAAGATTGGCGAACACTTCCTCCTCTAGCACACTCAACCCTTCTTGAAGAAGTACACCCTCCTCCAACACTCTATAAGTCGACCGCACCGTGAAGTTACCACCCTCCTCCGGTAATCAAACCCATCTATCCTCTTCCATTCTCAAGTTAACTCCTTCTATAAGTGCTAATAAATTACCAATGAGGTTTCTTTCCCATAGGAATGGTTGTCTCCTCCATGTAAGGTTCCAAAATACCCCACCATCAACAATACTCCACAAGTCCCGTAAACTAGCCTCTTTGTGTGTTGACGTTGAAAATATCTGGGGAAAGAGAAGATTTAGAGGTTGGTCCCCAATCCACTTATCTTTCCAAAAAACTAGTACTCCTCCCATTAGACACCTTGCGAATCACATTGTTTGAGAACCAATTCGCTCCAAATTTAACTTCCAATGTCTTCACGTTTTTCCACCATCCCAAGGCAAAGCGTGACCATCTTGCCCCATCCTCCGAATTGAGCATGCAAATGTTCTCCCCATATTTCTCTATCAACACCACCTTCCAAAGAGGGAGGTCTTCTTGAAGTAGCCGCCACTTCCATTTGGCCAAAAGACTTAAATTCACAATCTTTACATCTCTTACCCCTAGACCTCCTTTACTCTTCGGTTGACAAATCCTCTTCCAATTAACCCAAAAAAATTTCCTACCTCCTCTCACCCCTTCACAAAGGAAATCTCTTTGGATCCGTATGACCATCTTCACTACTTTTGCCGGAATTTTCATAAAAGACAAGAAGAAAATGGGAATGACATTCAAAACGGAATTGAGAAGAGTAATTCTACCTCCAAGGCTCACATATTTATTACCCCAAGAGTTGAGTCTATTCCGTAATTGCTCCAACATAGGCTCCCATATGGACAACTTCTTTGAATTAGCTCCCACCGGTCGCCTCAAGTAATTAAATGACACACTTCCTTCTCTACAATGCAATATTTTTTTTGTTTTTTTTAGAAAAACAAAATATCTATAAGCAAGGACTAATAGTTACGATTTGAAGAAGAATGTAATTAACTCACACAAAAAATAACTCAACTTCGCATGAAATTCCTCTCTCTATTCTTTCAAAAAAAAATAAAAAAATTCTCTCTATAATAAAAAAAAAAAAACGCACCACGTTTATCACACAAACACTACCTTCATTAAAAAATTACCCTACCACCATTGTCAAAAAAATAATAAATACCAATTTCCTTTAAAAAAAATTACAATACCAATTAACCACCTACTCCATCGTCTTTTTCCTGGAAAAAAAATAAAAATAACAATAAACAGTTTTTTACACCGTTGCCAAGTACCAAAAACACAGTCAGTGTTATTTGTTTTCTTTCATTTCTCTTTCTTTCTCCGTCGTTCACGACGTCGTTTACTCTCTTCATCACCTTCTCCTTCACACTCTCCAAACCCAAATTCTCACATCACATTCATCACCATAACCACAATTCCTCCGATCAGATCCACCACCGTAACAACCTCCGGGATCCATCACCGGATCCAAAACCTCCGTAACAACCAATGGAGCAACTGAAAACAATCGGTCGCGAACTGGCCATGGGATCACAAGGCGCGTTCGGTCAATCAAAGGAGTTTCTCGACCTAATCAAATCAATCGGTGAATCTCGATCCAAAGCCGAAGAAGACCGAATCGTAATCCGCGAAATCGAAACCCTAAAACGCCGAATCTCTGAACCAGATATCCCTAAACGCAAGATGAAAGAGTATATCATTCGTCTTCTCTACGTTGAAATGCTCGGTCACGACGCTTCTTTCGGTTACATTCACGCCGTTAAGATGACTCACGATGATAATCTTCCCTCAAAACGCACCGGTTATCTCGCCGTTACTCTTTTCCTCAACGACGATCATGATCTCATTATCTTAATCGTTAATACGATTCAAAAGGATCTTAAATCTGATAATTATCTTGTCGTTTGTGCTGCACTTAATGCCGTTTGTAGATTAATCAACGAAGAAACTATACCTGCCGTTTTGCCGTTAGTTGTTGAGCTTCTTTCGCATGGGAAAGAAGCGGTTAGAAAGAAAGCAGTTATGGCGCTTCATAGCTTTCATAGGAAATCGTCTTCGTCGGTTTCGCATCTTGTGGCGAATTTTAGGAAGAGATTGTGTGATAATGATCCTGGTGTTATGGGTGCTACTCTTTGTCCGTTGTTTGATCTTATAACCGATGATCCAAATCCGTATAAGGATCTTGTTGTTAGTTTTGTTAGCATTCTTAAACAGGTAGCTGAACATAGGTTGCCTAAGAGCTATGATTATCACCAGATGCCGGCTCCATTCGTTCAGGTGATTGTTATGAACTATGAAGTTAATTTTAGTTGAGTTGGTTTTTGTTTCGTGCATGTCGATAATTAGCTATTAGTTATAAAATGTAGAACCGATCGTTATGTTTTGGTGAGTTTAGCATAATCACAGTGTGTCATGCGATTTTGTCAGAAACTACACTTTGGAGCTTCAACATGCATGAAGTGTGTGTTTGGATGAGTGTTTGATAAGTGCGATGTTTGAATAGAATTATTGATTTGGTTAGAATTGGGTTTGAGGTTCAGCTGTTTATGTTTAGATGTTTATACTCTGAAAGCAAGTTTGATGTAGAATGTAGTGTAAATTTGCCAAGTCTATAATTAGTTAAAATGTAGATCCAATCAACATGTTTTGTGCTCGAGTGCCAAACACAGTTACTACTAAGTGCATGTTTGGATTAACGGTGAGTTTGGCAGAATCATAGTGTGGTAGTGTAATTTTGGCAAAACCTACATTTTGGAGATTCAACAAAATTACACCGACACTGTGATTTTGTCGAACTCATCATAATACCAAACATGCACCAAGTGTGTTTGGATGAGTTGGATGGCAACTGTGGTTTTTGAATAGAATTGATTTGGTTATAATCGAGTTTGAAGTACAGCTATTTATGTTTAGATGTTTTTACCATGAAAGAAAGTTTGATTTAGAAAGTAGTGTAAAAATGTAGAACCAATAGTTATGTGTTGGTGAGTTTAGCAGAATCACTGTGTGTCAATTTGATTTTGGAAAAAGTTAAATTATGGAGCTTCAACAAAATCACTGAACTAGCTGCTATTCCTAACACACACTATGTGTGTTTGGATTAGTGCTTGATAAACGTGGTTTTTGAATAGAATTGATTTGGTTATAATTGAGTTTGAAGTTCAGCTATTTATGTTTAGAGTTTTTACTTTGAAAGAAAGTTTGATTTAGAATGTAGTGTAAATTTATCAAGTTAAATCAAAAGATATCTTTATGTCTCTAGTCATAGTCAAATCAAGATTTGGGACAAAATCAATTTTTTTTTTCTTTCTGGTAGAAATAAACACTTGGGTTTTCACATAAATTACACTCGGCAGAAGGTTAAATCGATGATGATATAATCCACTGTAAAACCAATTAACAGAAGTTATTTATTTATTTTTATTTAAAATTGCTTCTGATTTGAGGAAAAAATGTGTCGAGTGTGCAGATTAAGTTGCTGAAAATTCTTGCATTGTTGGGGAGTGGCGACAAGAGTTCTAGCGAACACATGTACACTGTTATTGGCGATATAATTAGGAAGGGTGATTCATCAAGTAACATAGGGAATGCTATTCTTTATGAGTCCATTCGCTGTGTCTCTTCCATATATCCCAATCCCAAGTTGTTAGAAGCTGCTGCGGATGTGATTGCCAAGTTTTTGAAGGTTTGTTTTTGTTGTTGTCGAAGCTGATTTTGGTTGAAGTTTATGTTGTACATGTTTTTCCATTAGGCTGTGTTGTGATGTGTTATGTTTTTGTCTGTGTTTGTGTGGCCAGAGTGATAGTCATAATCTGAAATACATGGGTATTGATGCTCTCGGTCGATTGATCAAGTTAAGTCCGCTTATTGCAGAACAACATCAACTTGCCGTCATTGACTGCTTAGAGGTAAGGATGTTCATCTTAAATGCTTTAAGAGTTGAGACAAATGATGTGTTTTGCATTGCCAATTTATGTTTATTATTATTATTTTTTTATTATTGTGTGTTCCTTTCCCTTTGGCTTTGTTTGGATAAGAAAAGAAAGTGAAAGGAAAGATAGTAAGGAAAGAAAAGTAAAAGGAAAGTGAGAATTTTGATGGTTGTTTGGTATGAATGAAAGTGAAAGGAAAGAATGAATTATATTAAGTAAATGACATTTATACTCTTGTGTAAAAATGATATATACACCTATTATACGATATTAGTTTAATATAACAAATTATTTTATCATAGCATATGTATCAATAATGTGTGTGTGTGTATAAATTATTTGCCATAGTTTTTTCTGGTACAAACAGATATATTATTAGTAAAAAAATGTTTTGTAAAAAGGTTTTGGGTTTTATGTCTTTTCAATAAAATATATTATAAAAAAGGTTTTGGGTTTTATGTCTTTTCAATAAAACTATGTTTTATCTAATCTTTCTCTCCAATTTGGAGAGGATTGAGAGAGGATTACTTTTTGTCGTGGGACCCATGAGAAAGCTTCTTCCCTTCCCTGTTCATAATCAACCCAAACGATGGAAGCACACAATTCTAAAAACTTTCTTTCCTGCTAGGCTTCCTTCCACATTCTGCTGTTCCAAACAATGTGTTTATATTTGATTTAATCATTAGAACACTTTTCTTTAGTGTATGTTCTATGGAAAATTAACTTGTAACTAAATATAATGAGGATAATGAAAAGCTACTTTTTGTTACAAAAGATGTTGTGCAAATGAACATTGCTGTTAGTCACTCGTTTGATGTTACATATTAGACAAAAAATGAAATTTATATGCAAACAAAAAATGAAATGTATTGTCAGATGAATATTTGTGTTACATTTTTACTACTCCTTGTTTTTTGTATATAAAATTTTATTATTTGGACTTGCAACTAGTAATGGAGGCCGGTGGCTGTTATCTTCACGCCCTGCAAATACATTATAAAATATGAACAATTTTACCAACAAGTTCAGCAAGAGAATGAATTAATGTTTGTTAGATGCTGTCTTGAGTTTGAAAACCTACCAATATCATTGTCTGGATGCATTTATGAAGAGTTGTGCAACCAATCTAGAAAGACAATAAATTAATGCTTGTGTACCTTTACCTAGTCTGACTGTGAGAAACATGCCAACTATTACCTATTAAGTGAGCCTGCCTTGCGTTTAATCTGTATGTACTTTTTATAATATCTATTTATCTATCTACTCTATCATATTTTTAGCTATTAAATGGTTCTGCTGCTCGTATCAGATTTAGTTTTCTGTGGTTTATGATATAATATGCAATTGTAGCTGTCAATTTTTAGATCTTGTAATTAATATCAGCTGTCCTTAAGAATCACATGCATGTCAGCTTTTAGACAAATGTTTCAATTAGGTTAGCTCATCCCAAGCTTTGCAGTACAAATAAAAATCTAATTTTTTGGATGGTGCAGGATCCTGATGATACTTTGAAGCGAAAAACTTTTGAACTGCTATACAAAATGACCAAGTCTTCCAATGTGGAAGTGATCGTTGACCGTATGATTGAGTACATGATCAGCATTAGTGACGATCATTATAAAACCTATATAGCTTCTCGATGTGTGGAACTTGCTGAGCAATTTGCACCGAGTAATCATTGGTTTATACAGGTAATTAAGATCTTTATCTGTATGGTCTTGGCTTTGCATTATTTTTTACAAACATTCATTGATAGCTAACGATGCCTTGTACTTGATTATACAGACCATGAATAAAGTTTTTGAGCATGCTGGAGATCTTGTGAATATTAAGGTTGCACATAATTTAATGCGGTTGATTGCAGAAGGATTTGGAGAGGACGATGATGCGGCATATAGTCAGCTGAGATCGTCTGCTGTATGTTATCTTGATACTAGCTCCTGTTTATTTGGTACGTCTCTATAGAATTAGTCATATGCATATTACTGAGTGGAAGCTCTTCTGGGAGATGTAGGTTGAGTCATATTTGCGCATTATTGGAGAGCCAAAGCTTCCATCGGTGTTTCTTCAGGTACTTTCTATTCCACTTAAGTTTTATAGTTTCCCACTTCCTTAATTTCCAAGAAATTAGATCTGGTTTGTAGCATAATCTTTAGTGCTGATTACAGGTTATTTGTTGGGTTCTTGGGGAATATGGCACAGCTGATGGAAAGCATTCCGCTTCCTATATCACTGGGAAGTTATGCGATATGGCAGAGGCATATTCTAATGATGAAATTGTTAAGGTATTTTTCTAATGCAAATAATTTTGTTCTACAGTAGTGTAAGCCAACCTTTTACCTATAAAGGAGAGACCATAAAGGTCACTAATCCTTATTTAATCGAGAAATTTCAGTTATCAGCAGATAGTTTCTTTCTTTTGGTAACGATATCAATATTACTTTGAAATTAGAAATCTCACTACTTATGCTTGAGGCGTACTCTTTAGTTCATGCTACCTAAAAGCGTTGTGTCAGTTTTACTGACGTGTGTTTATCAAGATTATCCTTTTTTCCTGGTCCTACTTTCGTGCTGGATCCATTTCTATCTCTCTTTAGTCCTACTAATTACATTCTTAAGATTCAAGCACTGTAATGCAATTTGATAGATTAACTGTTTCTTGTAGATTCTGCGGTGCGATCTATGTTAATGATACCTGCCACGTAAATAGCATATTTATTTAACATCAAAATAAAAAAAAATACATTCTTGGATGAGCATTGTCACCTTTTCAGCATATTTATTTAGCATTAAAATAAAAAAATACCTGCCATGTAATGCAATTTTGTTCTGATTGATTGCATTGGATGAGCAATGTTTGGTTTAAATGAAAAATCAAGTTTAGGGGAGGGTGAATTGTGTATAAGATTTTTGTGAATAAAATTCCCCCCTTTTTAAGTTATAGAGTAGAAATGAAAAACTTTATTTTCTTGATGAAAGATATGCAAAATGATGTCATATGAAATGCACTTCTTTTTAAAACAATTCTTGCAACAAGTAGAAATATGAATGTGTAGTTAATCACAGAAGAATCAAACTAATGAAGTACTAGTATACATAAGATTATATGAGCAAACAATGAATATTAAGTTCAACAACATTCTATGAAATGACAATTAAGGAATGCTTGAAATAAAGAGATATGGTAGAGAAAATTGACACATGATTTTTCTGATTGGTTTGTTGACATCCTTGTGATCTAGATCTACGTTACATCCAGTCCTCAAGCTTAACACGAAAGGTTCCCCTATGCGTCCCCGTAGTTACAGATTTGGGATTCCTAACCTAATAGAAATCAAGCAAGTACAATAGAGAAAACAGTGAGCAAAGTAAGTAAGAAATTCAAACCGAGAGCACTCTCCACAGTGCAAATTAGAACAAGATTTTAGAACCATTTCAGATCTCTAATTGTTTTTTCCCCTGTTCAAATCAATTGGAAAAACTGACTTTGTTTACGGAAGAATTAGGGTTAAGAGGTTCATAGTTCTGAATTTTTGAAAAAACAATCAATTACTTTTACTATTAATCAATTACATTGCCTTGGACAGCTGATACTAACTTAAAAGTGTCTTGAAGTAACTGATTACTATCTTGGAGAACCAATTACTTTGAGACCAGAACCTCATGCAACTTTTAGAAGTGCTTTTTTACCGTCTTTGGTGCAAATTTCAGTAAAAATTTAATATATTACTTCTGAAAGTAATCTATTAGTTCTAATTAGAATCACAATTGAAGATCAAATTGGAAATCAATTCAATCAATGACATAATCTCTATCATTTTGAAAACAACTTTGTAAATTAAGTCTGTGGTCAAAAGAGCCAATAACTTGAACAGTCAATAAAAGAATCTTACATCAAAATCCTAAAAAGATCTTATAAAATTCAAAGGTTGGAGTAATAAATGTGAATGTCCGTCATCAAAACATCCTTAAGATTAAGTGCAGTCTTGGAAGTGTATTGAAGAATCATCATCAGCTACAAGAATGGAATGAGCTTTCCCTGCACTCCCTCCGTCCCTTTGTATAAGCACCTTTTGGGGAAAATAATTGTCCCAAATATAAACCACTTTTCAAATTACTAGATACATTTATTGTTTATTTCCAAATCAACCCCTAATTAACACCACTAAGTGTCTTGAAATACGAGAAATCAAGATTAACTATATACATATACAAAAGGGTGTTTTATGTATATGTACATAAAATTGACACATTAAATAAACTACAAACTTTTCTTAATATATGTCAAAACTACACAGGGTGTTTATAAAAAGGGATGGAGGGAGTACTTACCAACATGACTGTTATATTAATTGAATGGTAGTTTATTCTAGCTGTTGAATGCTATATTGATTTCATTGTTGAGATTCCAGTGGTTCTCTTTTCTAATTCCATGCGGATTGTGGATGTGTTGGGACAATGAGTCATAATGCTTATGTAGTAGGATCTGGTGATTGTAACGGTATTCAATATTTCCCTTCTTGATTCCTAGTTATGGGCATGATGAAATGTGTTGCAAATTGCAATTCGTGTTAATATGTTTAAATTGTGGCCAGTCCTTGTTATTGTGTTTTATTAGGTTGAATTGCATGATTTCTGATAATATTTTCTGCTTAGCTTTTGTTATGCCATTTAATCATTGATGTTTATCTTTTTTTATGATCTCATTAACCCTATCCCTTTATGCTCTAATATGGCAATTAATTCATTTTTTCTGATTCAACAATTTTCTATTGGGACTAACTTATTGTTTGTTGTGAAGGCATATGCAATAACAGCGCTGACAAAAATTTACGCGTTTGAAATAGCAGCTGGGAGGAAAGTGGATATGCTATCTGAGGTATTTGCTGAAAAAATTTAGGTTAAAATTCTCTACCTGTTCTATTGTCACTGGCTTTCTGCAATGGAAGTGAATGTTTAAGTTTTGAGCACAATTTAACATGGCTAATAACTGTCCATCTTTATCACCATACAAAAGAATCACACTCCAGTGATGTTGTTAAATGAGATAAAATAGAAGCATGATATTGTGAAACCATGGCTGGTCTGGTTCTACACAATGTTGTCACGACCGAAAAACAATGTCCCACATTTTATTATTTTTTGATGAATTTCATCCGGAACAGCTCTACACTCTTTAAATCCTTCTTTGTGCTTGCTAAATGGTGCTTAAATCAATAAATACCTCCAGTATACACTTTATGATAATAGTTGCACTTAATTTTCCTCGTATCACCATCTATACTAGTACTACCTCTGTCCCTAACTATAAGACCCTTTTGAGAATTTTTTTTTGTCTTTTTATAAGACCCCTTTGGTATTTTCAAGTACATTAATTAATTTTTTTACCAACATACCCCTATTTATTTTATATCTTTTTCTTCAATGAACATTAAATACTATGTTGAAAACACAAACTAGCTCTCTCTAAGGATAAAATTGTAAAAACAATAGTAATTACAAACAAATTTATTACCTATTAATTTTCTCTATTCTCGTTATTTTTCCAAAAGGGCCCTATAATTAGGGACGGAGGTAGTACCATGTTGCCATTTCATGTCTTATCTTTGGCCAGCAGATTTTTTCTGCACATTTCTCCATCTTATAATAGTCCCAACACTTGCATTTGATTCTCCTGCTGAATTAGGAGCCTTACTGCTAGTACCACCCCGTAACCATTACTACCAGTCACTTGTGCAAAAAATAGAGACAGAAGAGAAAGCTAGAAGAATAAAATGGCCGCCTTCCTGCACCATTGCACACGACTGAGAGAGAGAGTGATTAAGAGGCAGATGTTGTGTGTGACTGAGAGAGAGGCAGTGATGGTTATCTATGTAAGAGAGATGCAAAAAAGGTTGAGAGGGTTTTCTACCTGTGTTTAGGGTTTTCCGTGCTTTCATCTAACTGACTTGTGCAAAACCTGTTTCATTTTGAGACCAGAAACAAGCAAGATCGCAGAGATCCTGCAAATTCAAGATCCTGGATGCAATTTTGCTATGATTTCGCTCAGAAAACGATTTTGTGCATGATCCAGATGTCACAGGAGGAGTACGATCATGAAACCTTATGATTTAACTTGCGATTTCGTTAACCTTGAAACAAACCATTACATATTGTATTTTTATCGATACAACCATTGTTTTTCTGCTCTGTTTTCCTAGAAATGCTTGCGTCTAACTTCTAATGCTTTTATCTCATTGTATTAAATGCATGATTATTTTATCTTATAATGTCATTTTTCAGGTGGATAGGTTGTTATTGTTGATGAAAAGTAGAGTCCTGTATTTGTTTTATGCTTAAATTTGAGTGGGTATAGTACTACAAAGATGAGTAACTTTTTCTTTTCAAACTGCAGTGTCAATCTTTGGTTGAAGAATTATTAGCTTCCCACTCCACTGATTTGCAGCAACGCGCATATGAATTGCAAGCTGTTATTGGTTTGGATGCACGGGCTGTTGAAGCAATATTGCCACATGATGCCAGTTGTGAAGACATTGAGGTAATTGTTGATTTCAGCATATTAAGTCATTTTAAAATTAATGAAGCTTTCACTATGTTGATATATTGTTAATTTTCACACATTCTTATGTCATTTTAAAAGTAATGACATTTTCACTATTTTGGTATATATAATGACATTGTTAAAACAGGATATGATTTCCTCTTGTTTGAGTCTGGTAGCTTTCTGCTAGTATATGTTCCAGTTTCAGTCGACTGTTGACCATGTCTGTTTTGAGCCTAATTCACATACACACCTTTTTGGTCTTCTGATTCGGAGCTTGAGTTGTTTGCTAGTTGCAACTCAAGACATCACTTTTATCAGGGGGCTTATATTTAGAAAATGTTTTGTTTTGTTTTTGTACTTTTATTGTCTAATTCTCTTTTTTTTTTTGTCAAGCTCTATTAGACAATGACAGTTGGTGCATAGACTTCTGCTATATTTTATTCCTCTTCCTTTCAGTTCAATGCTCTGATGGGTCCTGAATGATCATAACTTTGCATGACCCAATGCAGTGTTTCTTACATGACCCAACACAACAGACATGAAATTTTGTGTTTCTTACATGACCCGACAATTACATGATACACTTATGCTTAGGTAGACTTTTTAAGAAAAACAGGGATCATTTCATTCATATACCTTTAATTCTATTATTTGATTTAAATAATTTAGCTTTTTGATTCTTCACATCGAATTACAACTTGGGCGTTGAGACAATAACAGAGGCAAGGCGTATCCAAGTCGTCAAAGAATTGAATTTTTGAAGATGAACCCTGTTATATTGGGGGGGGGGGGGTTTGGCTGGTAGACTTTTTTTTTAAAAAATTTCCCAGGAATCTTAATTTGGGAATCACAGAATTTCATGCTTGATATGAATGTTTTGAAATTTTCGGTCGGTGCATCTGTCTTGGGCAGATCCTTTTTTGTCAGTTGTAATTTATGATTTGTTGGTTACACATCTCTTGATTAATTTTGTCTCAAGGAATCAAATTTTTCAACCATTTGGCTGTTGACATGTGTAACTTCAGTAGCAGTTTAAATATGTATTGTACACAATACTCGTTGTGCTAATGTGCGTTTGAACATATCAACATTCTTGTTTTCCTGATTTAAGATTGACATGCTGAATCTTTTATGTAGGTGGATAAGAATCTGTCTTTCCTCAATGATTATATCCAGCAGGCTATAGAAAGTGGGGCTATGCCCTACATTTCAGAGAACGAGCGCTCTGGAGCGGTAAGTGTGAGCAACTTCAGAAGCCAAGATCAGCAAGAACCTGGACAGCATGGTCTGAGATTTGAGGCGTATGAAGTTCCAAAGGCTCCTGTGCCATCAAAAGTTACTCCAGTTTCACTATCATCCACGACTGACCTTGTTCCAGTATCGGACTCATTGTATGCTAGGGAGACTCACCAGATCACGTCAGTGGGATTATCATCAGATACAGGATCATCAGGGCTTAAGCTAAGGCTTGATGGTGTTCAGAAGAAGTGGGGTAAGCCAGCTTATTCATCTCCAGCATCATCATCCTCAAATTCTACTGCCCAAAATCCAGTTAATGGCATGACAAAGGTGGATGTTGCAGCTAGTGTAAATTCAAAAGTACGTGATAGCTACGATTCAAGAAAGCAACAGAATGAAATTGATCCAGAAAAGCAGAAGCTTGCCGCTTCATTGTTTGGCGGTTCTACTAAACCTGAGAGAAGAACATCAACTAGCAGCAAGGTTCCAAAAGCTAATGCTGGTGCTGCAGACAGATCTCAGGATTCAAAAGCTGCAATTGTACCCAATAAAGCATCTGGGGATAACTCTAATCAACAACCTCCTCCACAAGATTTGCTTGACTTGGGTGAACCAAATGTTACTGTTGCACCTCCCACCGTGGACCCATTCATGCAACTAGAAGGACTTCTTGACCCAAGCATTAGTTCTACAGTAAGTCATAGTGACAGCGCTGTTACAAATGCACCTGATATTATGGGACTCTATAGTGGGGCTACTTCTGGTGAACAAAGTGGTGGCGGCTATATCCCTGCAGGTGGAGATCTTTTATCCGGGTTGTCAAATGCAGCAGCTGTCAGAGGCACCACGGGAGAAACAATTCCATCGCCCGTATCACAATCTGTTAAGGGTGCTAATGCTAAAGATTCTTTGGAGAAGGATGCAAAAGTCAGGCAGATGGGTGTGACCCCAACTGGCCAGAATCCCAACTTGTTCAGAGACTTGCTTGGCTAATCCGATGAGAGGAAAGTTGTAAACCATACTGGTGGAATATCTTGCGAGTTACCGCACATGCAGTTTCCTGAGCCAATTGGCTATCTGATATATGCACAATTGAATAATATACATTGTGATCTAGAATGGATGATTGCAGCCACCAAGAATTGGGTGATTCCATATCCAGGAATGATGACTAAAACAGGCAAATATTTGTTTGTACTAGTTACAGAATAGCTATTGTAAGCTTTCCTCGTTGCATTGTATCCAGGTTTTGGTCAGGCCTAGCCTCTGAAGGAAGGGTACTGTTGTGCACGGTCATTGCATTTTACACTTTCTTTGGAAGTTCAAGATCATCTTTGTTGTTATACCAAAACACTGTTTCTTTTGGTTCCAATTTTTGTGCATTTTTCCTCCTGTCTATATTTTTTTTTTCTTTCTTATCAATGAGAAGCTTGATACTGCGGTCATAGTCGTTTTGATGTATGACATTTGTAAACGTGAAAATTGTAGTGATAAATGATGGTAGAGTCATTCCTTTGTTGAAGACCAATTTCTCTATGATTGATGTTTTCATTCTTCGGTCACTTCTGCCTGGTGTTCTGGAGATTGTTTATGCTATCTGTTCTTAAAGGCAATTGTATAATGTATGAAGGGTTGAGGTTGGTCTTACTTAAATTCAATATCGATTATTCTGTTAATTTTTAATTATGTAACTTGGTTTAAATAAATGTATGAAAATTATATCCCACCTGAGCAGAATTTTCACCCTAAACTACATCTAACCTAAACTCTTGGTGGATTATATTCTCTTCACCACAAAAGCACTTTATGGCATGGGAAGTTTTTATTTAATTAAATACATACTCCTAAGCTTTACGTCTAATTGTCTAAAATATACACCAACTTATCTAGTATCTAGGTAAGCAAAATGGATTTTAAAATATAATATATTTATCGAATAACCAAATTTTTATAACTGCGAAGATATTCTATTAAGTTTTGTCTATGATATTGTTTAATTAAAAGTCGATTCCATTGCATATTCTATTGTTGACTCGGAGATTAATCTAATACTAACATATATAAATTCCTAAGCTATGAAGATATCTTGAGATGCCAACTTAGATTAAAGATTCTAATCATGATGAAGTAGATAAAAAAATATAGAGACCTTGCAGTATACATATACGTTGACATTTCATCATTTCATTTTCACTTTTTCTATAAAATAAATCTAGATTAGAGATGTTACACTTCAATGCAATTGGAGAATTTATATTTCAACTTAAATTACAACATGTATGAGCTAAACGTCTAATCATCTATCTCAACCCAGTTTGTATTATTTTGTTAATATACTTGATCTAGCTGGGTCTTTGATGTTCAAATAATTGAATACAGTATATTACTGGATGCCAATCTTCTTATAACATTTGTGTCACCAAAATGATACACATTATTCCATGTTTAACTCGAGGTCGCCTTTACCCACTACGCACGCAACTATTGGGATGATAGTTTCCAAAGATTTAGATATTAAATTCATTCATGTTAATAAGATAGTAAGATACTATATTTATATATATTTTTTGAATCCACGTGTTTACTTGTACGGAAGTGAATCATGTTCTAGAGGTTATCATACCTTTTGGAAGAATTCTAGCCGTTGTTGTTTGCTCCCGAGTACAGCGGCTAGCCAATTTTATACAGAGCGATCAAATATAAGTGGTAATCTTTTGAGTATTTTATTTCTTTTTACTTTGCACAAATAAACTTATTTAGAGTAGATAACATATTATATTGGGGTAGTTAAACATAAAATGCACTAACTAATATAAATAATAAAAAGATAATTTTTGGGTAGCCAAAGCTACCCCTCTCTAATACATGGCTACGCCCTTGTCAAGTATGATTTATCGTAAGAACATCCACAATGATGACAGATTAAAAAAAAAAATTACATGTAAAGAAAAGGTCTAAAATCAATATAACAAGTGTAAAATCTATTATTTCTCAATACATGTAAAAACGCTATTATAAGGCTATCATTTTCTCTCCCGCATTTCTCAATACATGTAAAAACGCTATTATAACGCTATCATTTTTTCTCTCGCAATAACTTATATAAATTCACACCTTAAAATAAATAAGTGTACAATTTAAAAGTTGAACTATGGTTTATACATTCTGTAACGTACATGATAACTAAGTTGTGTTCACAAAGACATTTTTTTTATTTCTACATAATAGTGAATTTTGGGACGAGATAGAAAATAAAATACATAGGGCCAACATTATGCTTAACTTTAGGGACCGTGGAAGTTCCAACTTTAGTGAATCCCGGTCCTTGTTTGCTTGTAAATGTACCATGCTTAATAGGTACTCATCTTATTTTCTTCCAACGAGGGTACCAATTGGTACCTTTTCTTGATGGGTAAGTAGTCTTTACTTACATCATTTGAATCCTCTAACTAACTAGTACGTATGTATGTCCTATGAAAGTATGTAAGTTGAAGTATATTTAACTATATAGGTTCTGTGTTCATTTTTTCTGGAAAGAAGATATCTTTTTGGTATATGAATCAATTTTCGTTAGTCATCCTCAACTATCTCATATTTACAAAGTTTTAGAATAGCTCTATAACTCATAGATAAAACTTAAATGTAATCCTACATATTTTGTTCATACTGTTTCTCTACAAAAAAGAATTTTTACTCCCCTTAATTAAAATACTTTGTTACAATTTTACTCTATTTTTAAATGAAGATTAGTTAAAGAAAAAAGTGTCTAAAGCCCTTCAATTTCGTCCTCAATATAAACAACGTTTGGTTAACTAAAGTTGATGTATTTGGACAAGTATCAACTTTTATTGAGCCAACATTCTCTTAAATAAATATTGTTGTCTAATATGTACAACTGAAATCTTGCATCATGCACAAGTCTATTTTTCACCATTTGGTCAATAACTAATAATATTTTATTTAATTTATATGATATGATTTATTGACCCAATAATATGTTAACAATTTTGCGCATAATGTAAGACTTATCTTTCTCGTGCACCATAATCTTAGTCTATATAGATTACTTAATATCACAAAACAATAATCAAAGTTATTGGTCATTCACCCGTATTTTCTACCAAAGTCTCTTTAAAATGTTTATAAAAGAAGTCTACATACATGTGTTCAGTGACAATAATTTCCATTTTACAATTGTGTTATATGTAATCTAAACTTCGTTTCTTAAGTTTACAAAATCAAACTCTTACCACAATATTTATGAACAATTTTGTCCTTAATTCATTCATGTATCTCTTAGTTGAAAGCGGTGCATTTAATCATGCTTTATAAGTACATAGAAGACATTTCATGCCCTCGTGAGTTCAGAATATCACAACTGACACTTTGTACTATATCCAACCATTTATATCATTCAAAATCAAATCTAAAGATATGGCATATTCATTACCAATATCGGTGCAAAATTTCGGCCAAGAAATAAATATATGCTGCAACATAACCATCCATCCTCCTACACATGACAGAACTAATTTTAAGGATAAACTAGAATGAACTCATCATATCTACAAACATAGCTGTCTGGATTTTCAAATATAGTTTTTAGTCTTTCAACATCTTTCTATTAAATCACATCAACATCAAATAACACAAGTGTGACACTTGTGATTTTGCAATGATATAGATTGCATAAATTTGAGTCAGCAATTTTGGCTATGACTTCAAGATTTGTACAAAAGTCTATAAAACTGTTTTTTCATTTTTGGTAAAAGATTATTATTTGTATGGAAAATGACATTAGATTTGGAATTCAAACTTTATATCATGGCTTATAATGTAGCCATCTGTTATAAGATACTTTGTTTTTGTATTATCTTTAGAATATGGTTGAGATTCACCCTCTCAGTAGTGCAAAAAGACTGTTTCAGAATATTGATGTCTCGTACATATTTTAATTTTCATGCATTATTAGTGTAAAAAGCTTTACCGTGTTAGCACGTTACGACCAATTATGTGTGTGATTTTAAAAGTGATTATGATAATAGTCAAACATTTCTAACAATTTGACGATTATGATTGACTAATAATGTAAAAACTGCTTATATTGACGGTGTATATGAATTAAATCAAATATCGTACGTTCGTCTTTTGAAAATGACACAACATACCACGTTTGTTTATGTGATATCATGGAATAGTGACAAAATTGTAGATTCAATCTATGTTATGTGCTGGACAGCATTGATAGCAGAAAGCATTGAAAAAAGATGCCAAGATTTTTATATGAAAGTCAGTTTGTCTAGTTTGATTGAGAACTATAATTGTCTTTTGTTTGACCATAATATCCTCATTTGGACTAAACTGTATTTTTTTTTTTTTATGGTCGGGATTCAAACCCTGAACCTTGCATATATTATCCATTGTCTCTAAACTGTGTTTTAAGACTATTGAGATGTTTACTTGAACTTTCTCATGGTATAATTTGTTCAAGTGTTAGGAAAGAGCTTATTAATTATTATGTGTTATAATTAGTTGCTGATGGTAATATGCAGTTAGTAAATCACTATGTAAAGTGCATTAGATACTGATTGTAATAAATTTTGCTCAATCTATCAATTTTTAATAAGTAATCTTTCTCTCAAGTTGTTATAGTTAGTTGCTGATGATAATACGTAGTTAGTATATCACTATGTAAGGTAAAGTTGATATCATGAAATGCAAACTAACTAGTTGCACTATGAAAATCTCTCAAACACAGGCTCAGATTTTTCAATTGGGAGAGGAATATCATTTTACCTTTGAAGAGGATCAATGTTGAGAACAACCATGCAAAATAGGCAACTATGATAATTGAACAGTTTAGATTTTAATAATGGAACTGAATCAAAGTTTTCCTTTAAGTAATTATTAAGTTCTTGTCTAGAAAAGAAAAATGGAAAGTAGTTGCCAACTTTCCATCTTTACTAGATTTTCATTCTTCTTTGCTTTTCATTTTTTTTTCTCTCTCTCTTTCAAAGCATAAGTAAATAAAAGTAGTTGTCAAAAGATGTATGTGTTTACTAATTATCACACCAACTATAAAGTTAATTGAATTAAGAGAAAAACTAAATTTGTCGCCCATGACTTCGCAAGTAAGGGTGTCAGAATTGTATGTTAGTCTTTAAGTTTTTTATTTGATTCTATCTCGTATCACTTATCATATTATATTGAAATAAAGAGTTTCTTGTGGTAAAATGAAAGTATTTGGAGAAAAAAAAGTTTGTCAATGTTAAAGAATTGAAATGTTACAGCTTCATTATTTTTTTTTGAATTGCAACATTCATGTGGATACAAAGCTAGTTACTTCATTACATCTAATCCAATCTATTGAGGACTTTTCCTCAATATATCCTAAAATAAAAAATAAATGTAAAAAAACTATGAACCAAAAAAATAAAAACAAAAATGAATGAAAAGAGGTTATTTACACTGTTAGCTTAGCTCTGGCTATGTAATGTAACCTCTGTACACTTGACTCCTAGTTTGTGCAATTAATTCAAAAGTCAAAATTGCCCCTTTGGGGTGTCTCTTGGCCAAAATTTAAAGGGAATAAAGTTTGATATCCCTTTGTTTAGGTATTTGTTATATGGTCTCTCCTCTTCACAACTTTTTCTGGTCAAAGTTTAATCAAATTCATTAACATACTTTTGAAACCATTCCAAATTTAGAAAGTTGATTCCTTGCTATATTTGACCAGCCTCCATCTTTATGTTTGGTTCATATTTTTTTATTTCTTGGAATATAAGTTGATTGGTAACCCATTTTGAGGAAGAGCAAAAGGACCATACTGAATTCCGTTCTTTTCACCGACCACAGACCACCTACACAATAAATAATAGCAGCCACACTTTAGAATATTTCTAAAACATTATTATAATTTTAAACTAACTAAAAAAAAAATGCATTGAGTAAAAATGTGATTGATTTCTATGTAATCAAAGTTCACAATAGTCGGTGATCTTAGTCGTTGGTTTGAGATTCAGAATCAAAGATTTGAGATTCTAAATTTCCGTTTTGTCGAAGTTTTGATATAAATCGACTAATTCTGACGCAACAACTTAGATAAACTAAATGTATGTTTGAAGTTACAACGAGTTTGACAAGATTACATTAACATTGTAATCCTGACAAACTCGTTGTCAAATATAATAATAATAGTTGAGTATACCAACCTGTACTTTGTGGTTAGATGATGTACAAGAACCAAAATCTCCAACTTTGCTAATTCATTGCCAGGACATGCATGGACCCCATTTCCAAATGGCATGAAAGTATTAGGTTTTGGAGCAACCTGCCAAAATTGTTAACAGAATCTATCAAGGTGTGGACTTTGAATAGTAAAGGACAAAGAAAGAAAAAGAAAAAAAAAACAGGAATTTGGGAATGCACAAGTTCTGTTACAATAATTACCTCAAATCTTGAAGGATCAAATTTTTCTGGCTCTTTGAAATTCTCTGGACTGTGATGTATATTTCTGAAAAGTGGCAATACTTTCCATCCTTTTGGTATAAGATACCCTTGATATTCAACATCTTCTGTTGCTTCTCTAAATGTAAAAGACAAAATTGATGCCACTCTTAGAGTTTCTTGTATAACCCTTGAAGTTATTGGCATATTTTTTGTGTCTTCCCAATTTAGACCAATTTCTTCACCATTTTCTTGTTTCCCCTTTATTATAGACATTTGTTCTTCCTACAAAAGACAAAACCATAACATTTATTAGCTTAAAAGACCAAACACAAATACATGCCAAATTTTGTAGTTTTACTAAAATTGACAAAATTTGATGTTTGATAAAGGAACAGAAAAAGACTAAAATACCCTTTTATTGATATTAATTGTAGAACTAATAAAAACAAATGAAATGATTTTTGGTACTAAAAATCAAATTTTGCCAATGATTAGAAGGATAAAAGGTAGGACCCAGATACTTACTGTGACTGATTCAAGGACACTAGGATTTTCACCAAGGTACTTCACAATCCACGTAAGCACACTAGCAGTTGTGTCACGAGCAGCAAAAATAACACCAATGATATTATCTGATATTTGTTCATCACTAAGTCCTGCTTTCTCATCCATGAAAGAAGCTAATAAATCATTGTAAACTTGCTTTTTGCACCTCCTTGTTGAGATGATTTGTTCTAAGATCTGTGCAAGCTCTTTCCTTGCTTTCATTGCCTTGTGAAATAGTGTTCCTGGTAGGTTTATTGGCATTGAATTGTACCCTTTCTCAAGTGTGTAGTAACATCTTTTTAGATCTTCTCTATATAGAATTTCATCTTTTCCAAAAATTGATAGAAGTGCAACGTTGAAGGTGAACTGAAAAAGTTGAAAAATAAGAAAATTATTAAAACCCATTATTTATTTCGTAATAAAAAGAGAATTCAAGAAAGAAACAATTATTTTTTATTTTTTCTTAATAGTAAAAGAGATGATTTTATTTTCCTCTGTTTTTTTCTCTGTTTTTACTCGGTTTTTTTTCTGGTTTCAAGTACTTACTGTTTTCATTTCAAGGTAAGTGGTGATTAAATTTCCATCCCATGATTTGAGGCAAGTTTGTGCAATGGATTCAATATTAGGAACAATGCTTTTGATGGCTTCAGGCATGAAAGAACGAAGAACAAGTCTTCTTAGGTTAGCATGATAATTTCCTTGATGAAAGAAAATTGCTTGTTTCCCTAACATCCTTTCTTTGCTAGCTGGAAATGTTGGTTTGAAAAGTTGAGATTTGTTTAACACAAATTTTGCTGCTTCTGGACTTGAAATCATCACACAAGGACAACCTAAAATGTGAGACTTGAACATAGCACCATACCTATAATTCAAAAACAAAATCAACAATAATAATTAGTATATATATCACTTAATGAGCTAATCTAGTCTGTAAGTACAACTCAGATGATAAATAGTTGCAGGGACATTTGATATGCAGGGTTGAACCCGTAATTCCCTATTTCTCATCATACTAATTATGCGCGAGTTTCGCTGCTAGGCTCTTTGAAGAAAAAAGAAAAGAAACAAAAAAGAGTGAATTTGAACCTTTTGATTTTGTTGGCAAAGAAAAGACTAGGGTCTTGAGAATACATTTGAAAGGTTTCTCCTATGTAAGGGTAACCCATAGAACCAGGAGGTAGAGGCAATTGTTTTCCATTAGAAGGAAATAAGAAGTTTTTGATGAGTGATTTGAACAGAACAATGAAGAGAAAAGAAGCAAAGTAGAAAAACAAAGTGGTAATTTCCATGTTTAGTATGTGAGTGAGTAGAAAGGTTGGTTATAGGTGAAAATATGAAAAATATGAATGATAAGAGAGAGAGATGAATGAATAAGATGAGTGAGAAAAAAATGATGAAGATTTGATGTATTTATAGGATTTAAGAAGTAAAATAGTGAAGTAGGAAGAGGGTGAGAAGGAGAGGAGAGTTTGTTGTTTCTACTACCAGCTAGATTTCCACTCTCTCTACAGCTCATTTATGATTTTGGATTAAATTAAGTGCAATTTGAAGAAAATTAATAGAAACACTAAGCACGTGTCTCAACAGCGTGTATAGTACTATTATTTTCATTTTCATTTTCATTTTCATTTTCATGTCATTATTATTACTATATGGATAATACATGAATACAGTACACACGAGTTCCGTATTACGGATGTTTCTGTTTTCTGTGTGGGGAAGACGTGTACAGTTGAAGGGAAGACAAATAGAAATAATTGGGCATATGTTTGGATGGGGTATATGAATTGACCTAACCACTTGTGATACAATTTGTGTGATTTTGTGTTGTTGTATGAATGGACGGGGTTTACCTCTTGAGCATCTCATGTTCTCCGACTTTTGTTAGTCAGTAATGTTAAGTTGCTTTTGAAGTTGTTTGTAGTTTGTTATTTGCTCTACATTATTTAGGTTCTAGTGTTGTTTAGTGTATAAATATGTTTGAGTACTCTCATTCTTTGAGCTAGCTTTTGGGATGAGATACAAGCACATTTAACATGGTATCAGAGTCGAGTTAAGGATTGCAATATGGAAGCTGGACCCAAGTCCACGCTAGACGTGAGAGTAGGTGATGAAGTTCGTTTTGAAGTTGTCGTAGTTTGTTATTTGTCCACATTGTTCAGGTTCCTGAGCTATTGAGTGTATAAATATGTTTGAGTACCTTCATCTTTTGAGCTACCTTTTTGGATGAGATCCAAACCCATTTAAACTCATTTAACAAGTAGGAGTAGATGCATCTTCTTCAAGGAGCGTGCTTACAAAAGACATTTGAGTGTCCAATTAAATGTTAGCAAGTAGCGATCTGAATAAGTGTGTTATGCAATGAATGATCATACCTTGGAGGCAAGGCCTCGCATAATCATTGCTACTCTGATTTGGCATGTTCCGTTACATGATTATTTTGATCCAAACGAGCTCCTTGTAAGTAGGAACAACTCAGTGCATATTTGATAAATAGTTTGTCAATATTTAAGGCGATGTTTTGATATATGATATCTTCCGAGGTGATGAAGTAGATAGAATCATGCACTGCACCATGTTGTGATGCGAGGTGTTCAACTCGGATGGTCTTGAATTTGGTCATCTTATTGGGCCTTAACGTCATGTTCTTGATTGACTTTCTTGTTGTACGACCCGATAAATGATTGGGTCGGATCTCTTAGGTCCATTACATTTTTATGACATAGCTTATGAAGATATAAGCTCTTTCTCTATGTGGGTCCCACGTCATTTCAATATTAAAAATATAAAATTATTGATATTTGATATAAAAATACAAGTGAAATTCATTTAATAATTTTTTTTTAGGTGTTGGGTTTGAATGATGGAGTATTTATTCAGCACTATTATTAAGAATTACTCCCTCCGTCCTAAATTGTATGTCATTTTAGAAAAAATATTTGTCCCAAATTGTATGTCGCTTTACAATACCAATGAAAAATTAATGTTACTTTTCCTATTATATCCTTAACAATTTATTACTCTCTCTTCTTTCAATTCCTTCATTTATCTTTCTCATATCATTTATTGAGGACAATTTTGTAAAACAACTCATAATATCTCTTTCCCACACAATATTAATTACATTTCTTAATATGTGTGAAATGTCCAAAACGTCATACAATTTGGGACGGAGGGAGTATAAAGAAGTGATTTGTGCATGTAAGACCTAATTAAATACCGAAAAGTCGAGTTCTTTGTTATAGATGTTCTTATATGATAAATATTTATGTTCTAAGCATTTCATTACGTTGTTTATTCAAACAAAGATCTACATTATATTTATGTTTTAATCGTTTGATAAAATTAGTCGTTTGTTTATCATATGATACAACTAGCTATTGATTATCTTGTTTTTTAATTCCTCTATCCTCTAATTGGCTCAATAATTATAAATAATGTATTTGTATACGATGTTGAAATATGATGTAAAATTTTAAATGTTCAAATAATACCCAATCATATTTATAAGACTACTTTTGAGAGTTTGTAAAAATAATTTATGATACATCCATAAGTTATTGAAATTTATTTCCGTAAACTCTTCATCATAGCTTATGTAAAAAAAATAATAAAATGTTAAATAATAACATTGTTTTGAAATTTGAAAATGATGCATAAATATTAAAAAAAGAGATATTTTTTGAAGGAAAAAAAGTGATAGTTATATTAAAAAGATATAAAATAAGTATGACAAAAAGAAAATCAAGAAACAAACAACGCCTTAATAGAGACATTGACCGAACTTGAACCAGACAAGAAACTTGGAGAAAGAAAATCTTTTCATGTTAGATTGAGTCTGACCCCCAACTTGCCGCAAGAAAGTTGGAGCAACTCATTTGAGGACATATAATGAAATTGGCATGATGCACTATTATTTTAATTTATTTTTTTTACTTAAAAACTATATTCATTCCTTTAGATTGATAAAATATATCAAATAATATACATTCAAAATCCTTAAAATGAAAAAAAATGTATATACAAACACAACTTAAAACACTCAGTTTAATAGCTTACGATGACAATATATGTAAACATCCAAAAAGACTTTAAGCATTGTCGACTGATCCTACAAATCAACACGAGTCTTTTCAGCGTGTTTTATCCTCACTCGCACGCTTACCGGGAAGTTTTCAGGTAGATCACCCATCCAAAGATTACTCAAAGTCAAACAATCTTAACTGTGGAGTTCTTATGAAATGGGCTACCCAAAAGAAGATGTATCTTATTGATGTAAGTGGTACCAAACAATTCTTATAAGTCTGGTTCAAACATGCAGTCTCATACGTACGGCCTCGGAATCCCTCTCATTCCAGTGTGATTCAGTTCATCTATAAACTATCAGGGGCCGCTAATTGTCGTGCATTGTGCACCGACGACCACTCCCCACCCTCATCAACCTTGAGTTGTTACAAAATATATGTAAATTAAATATGACAAAACAAACAAATATAACAAAACTAGTGTTGAAATAAACCAAAACAATGTTACACTAAATGAAACTACATAAGAAAGTTAAATGTACGTAAACATTACTTATTTAATTAAAATGTAAGGAAAAAATATTTAGAGTGGTGAATTTGGTAAAAATAATAATAATACCATAAACCACATCTTTCTTTCGTGAATGAAGAATAAGAAATTAAGGTTACAAAAAGGGCCAACCGTTACAGGAGCATGTTCTTGGCTTCATTAGTAACCTAAATTATTTTTAAAAATTGAGTTAATTTTCTTTTAAAATTGATTTGATGAACTTTTTTTTTAAACAAGGCAAAATGAAACTTAAAATTGATTTAATTTGATGAAACTTAAAATTTAATTAATATATTATGTCAGTTTACAATTATTTTACACTGATAAAGTATAATAATTCTGACAAAAAAAAAAAGTATAATAATTAAACTTTAGAAATTTAATTTATATACACCGACGTTGTAAATTCTTATACACACACACATTCAATCAAATCATGTCATGAAGATATTTTAAAAACTAACTTATAAATATGGTACATTAATGTGATTTGATTGGATGCATGTGTAAAAAAACTACATTGTCATTACATGGAAATTAATCTCATAATATAGAGAGAAAAATGCAATAATAACCAAATAAATAATATAAACTCGTGTATATAAACTTATGATTGGACCATTAATATTTTGCTAGATAATATATATTTGAGAGTTTTTTATATCCTTAAAAAAAAAAAAAAAAAAAGGAGTTTTTAGAGTTACTTCGTCCCCCCCACCCACCTTTTCCACAATATATTTTTTAAACGGTCTAGTTTAAAGCTGTTCTTTTTTTTTTTTTTTTTTTTTAAAAAGAAATAGTGGCAAAACTCATGTACACTTGATAGTCACTTACCGTAAAACTTATGTATACTAAATACTCACGTACACTCGTTAGCATTTCCATTTCCCTATTAAAATTCGGGTTGTACATAATATACTTATTTAAAGCCGAGTAAAATAAAGAGGATCTTAACTCTTTAAAATCATTCTAACTACTGACATTCTTTTTACGGGTTCTTACCAATTCTAAAACCATTGAACTAGTTGGGTTAAACAAATCAAATAAATATTAGATTTTCAATCAACTGATCGAACTAGTCGGTCTAGTTCATTATATTTTGACATAAGACCATTTACAATGGCATATTGAATGTTATTTTCAATATATTGAAACCATTGGAGAGGGGTATTGAAAATGAGAGAAGAGGAAAGAGGTGATGAAAGGGTTAAACATGTTGAAATTTTGAACCGAGAGAGGCCATGCGTCGCGTTTTTGTTGGCCAAGCTGAGCGTGTGTGATGCACGCACCGACAGGGCACGTCTGTAGCAGGGGGACGCGGAGAGAGAAGGTTGTTTGGATAAAGCTGTGACACGTGGTGCTTCACAATTGACTGCTTGAATTTTTATCTTCTAAATAATTTGGACTCAATTATTTCATTGCAAATATTTTTTTTTTTACCAAAATTCGTGAATTTTTTTCTCTACAAACAAAGACTTGGATCATCTGATTTGGACACTGAAAAAACAAAATCAAGTTTCTTACTCTCTTAATCTTATTATTAGCATTTCTTTTGAAGTTTTAGTCTTTATTAAGTGAAATGGATCCCAATAATAATCAATTCAACACCCAAAATTCTTCTGATTACCTATTTAGCTACCAAAATCCCAACAATTATCAATTTCCCAACCAACATCTTCAAAACCCAAATCAATTTCCCAACCAACATCCTCAAAATCCAAATCAATTTTCCAATCAACATCCTCAAAACATGCCTAATTTTGGTTTTGCATCAAATTTCAATCACCCATCCTCTGTTCCAAACAACTTTAATCCATATCATATATCTATGATGGGATATCCATCTCAAACACCCCCATTTAATGGTTATATGTCAATGGTGAATGAAAATTTTCAGAGTGTTGGTGAATATCCTGAATATTCAACACAAATAAATCGTGGTGGAATGACAAGAGCTAATGAAGTCACTCCAATTCCAGAGGATACAACTCCTAAGATCAAGAGAAATCCGCAACCAGGATGGAACACTGAACAAAATTTGGTGCTAATTAGTGGGTGGATAAAATTTGGAACATGCAGTCTTGTCGGGAGAAATCAGACAAGTGAAGCATATTGGGGTAAAATTGCTGAGTATTGTAATGAGCATTGCTCATTCGATCCTCCGCGTGATGTAATTGCTTGCCGAAACCGTTTTAATTATATGAGCAAAGTAATAAATGAATGGATTGGTGCTTATGAAAACGCCAAGCGTTTGCAAGGAAACGGTAAGTCGGAAGATGATGTTTTGGCAAAAGCGCATGAATTATTTGCATGTGGGAGGAATGTTCAATTTACTTTAAAGGAAGAATGGCGCGCTCTCCGTGATCAACCACATTATGGTACTCAAATGGGAGGAAATGTTGGGTCAGGAAGTAGTGGATCTAAGAGATCTCACGAGGACTCTGTAGGATCTAGTGCTCGTCCAATGGGTAGGGAGACATCTAAAAAAAAGGTAAAAAGAAAAGCAAGGACGCTACTGCCTTAGAGGAGGTGGAAAAGGAGTGGGTTGAATTCAAACAAATCAAGGTACAAGAGATTGAACAATTGAAAGAGTTCACCTTGGTGTAACAGGAGAAAAACAGATTGAAGAAAATGAAATTGTATGTAAAGTTAAGTTCCAAAGAGCATCTCGATGACCGGAAAAAAGAGCTGTTGGAAAAGTTGGAGCGTGAGCTGTTTTGAAATTAATTTCAATCAAATATTTGTTTGTATTCGGTCAAAATTGTCAGTGTTGTCTAGTCCCGAGCGTTTACTTTAATAATTGTCAGTGTTGTCTAGTCCTCAGTGATAGTCCCTAGTGTTGTCTAGTACCCCGTGACTTATTTCACATACTATTTGTTTTAATAATTATGCCCATTGTGTACCCATTATTTCACATACTATTTGCTTTAATAATTATGCCCACTGTGTGCCCATTATTTCACATACTATTTGTTTTAATAATTATCTCCACGGTTTGCTTTAATACAGTACAATAACTTATTTCGAATCCGTTACAATGTACTTATATATAGGGACTCATATCTACTTCCAATTTCACAAATTTCATTCATATCTACTTCCAAAAAAACTATCAACGGACCCTTTTGATATCTAAGCCTACTTCCAAAAACGTGATGTTGAAGACACTTATATCATCAACCGATTTATTCAGCGTCGAAAAAAATTAGAGGAAGGTAGTGCATCTCGTACTAGAAAATATTTCAATAGAGATCATGCAGCGGCAAACCAAAGACTAATTGATGACTACTTTGCCAATGAGCCTACATACGACGATGCAATGTTTCGTCGTCGGTACCGGATGCGAAAACACGTTTTCCTTCGAATCGTTGGAGACCTATCAAGTATTGATAACTACTTCACCCAACGAGTTGATGCAGCCAATAAAGAAGGTATATCGCCGTTAGCAAAATGTACCACAACAATGCGAATGTTAGCATATGGTGTGGCAGCAGATGCGGTTGATGAATACATCAAAATAGGAAGTAGTACAACATTGGAGTGCTTACTTAGATTCTGCAGATGAATCATACGACTGTATGAGCAAGTGTACTTGAGAGCACCAACCCAAGATGACCTGCAAAGAATACTACATGTTAGTGAAATGCGGGGGTTCCCAGGGATGATCGGGAGTATTGACTGCATGCACTGGGAGTGGAAAAATTATCCTAAAGCATGGGAAGGTCAATTCACCAGGGGGGATAAGGGAACCACCACAGTTATTCTTGAAGCAGTTGCATCTCATGATCTATGGATCTGACATGCCTTTTTTGGATGTCCGGGAATGTTGAACGATATAAACGTTCTAGACCAGTCACCAGTGTTTGATGATGTGGAACAGGGAAAGGCTCCAAGGGTGAATTACTTTGTGAATCAACGTCCCTATAATATGGCATACTATCTAGCTGATGGTATTTACCCTTCTTATGCAACTTTTGTCAAATCAGTTAGACTTCCTCAAAGTGAACCTGATAAGTTATTTGCAAAACATCAGGAGAGCTGTCGGAAGGACATCGAACGTGCTTTTGGAGTGCTTCAAGCTCGATTTAAAATCATTCGTGAACCAGCTTGCTTGTGGGACATAGCTGATTTGGATATCATCATGAGGTCATGCATCATATTACATAATATGATTGTTGAGGATGAACGAGATACATATGCTCAACGTTGGACCGATTTTGAGCAACCTGGGGGAAGTGGATCTAGTACACCGCAACCATACTCGACCGAGGTATTACCAGCTTTTGCAAATCATATGCGTGCTAGATCCGAGTTGCGTGATCTAAATGTTCATCACGAATTGTAAGCAGATCTAGTGAAGCACATATGGACAAAGTTTGGAATGTATCATGATTAAAGATGATTTGTATCGTACTAAATAAATTACTTGTGTGTTGTATGCTTAGTTTGTTATCTTGCATTTTAAGTTATTTGTGTGTCGCGTGCTTATTTTAATTGTATTATTTTAATTTAATTATAATCGATAATTTTATGTAATTATAAAAACAAAAATTAAATAAGAATAAGAAATAAAAAGTGGTGGGGTAGGGTGTTGAATGAAAAATCATTGGTGAGTATAAAGTTGAATGAATGTTGAATAAAGAGAGAGAAAATGATACGGAGTGTTAGGAATTGAAAAAGTAGGCGTTGAAGGGTATCGAAAGAAAAAAAATCAGTGGGGATGGTCTAAGAGTTTTTCTTGAAACGAGGATTTTGTTGCTAATTTAATGAGTAGGTTCACAGCAGTAAACTCAGCATTCATATTTATTGGGTTGCACCTACCCTTTCATCATTCATTCATTCATATTGTTATCGAGTAAAAAGGGGTTGTAACAATCATGGTCCCTAATCATAAAGTTCTACTTTCTCTTCACATATACTTGAAACTGTAATCTTTATAAACTTGATGATGTACTTATGAAAAAAAACATTCCAATAATTATATTGCTACCCTAAACCACCACATATAATTGTTAGCACCTCAATAAATTTATTAATATTAAAATAAAAAGAATTGGAAGACTTGACCAAAATCCAAGAAAATAATTGTAACAAAAAAAAAAAAATCCAAGAAAATAATCATAAAGATTTAGACCAACTGTCTCATGTTTCCGTAAGATTAGTTCAGTTGATAAAGACAATAAATAATATACGTTAGATTTGGGATTCGAATTCAGGACACCACCAAAAAAAGACCAACTGTCTCATCAAAAACCATAGCAATGATGAAATCACGGTGAAGGAAAATAGAATGCAATGCATTAAGAAAACAAGAGTAATAAAGTCATGAAATAATAAGCCTAACAACAAGGGCGAAGCCCAAAACGTAGCGATTAGCGAAATTAGTTAAAACATAAGCAGGAGAAACTAAATATATTACGGAAAAAGAAGGAATGTCATTCCACCAAGTAACATAACAAGCTTGCTTGCACAATGATTTCCTTTAAACAGTGGATCCAATGATTTCTCAATTTCCAAAGAATAATATGAGGAGACTTGAAAGTTAAAACAACCGAGAATCACTTTCAAGCAAAAATTTAATTTCTTGTAAAAAAAAATTAGGATTGTATAATAGTAAAAAAAAAAAAAAAAGGACCAAATAAATAGTAACTTTTTATTTTATTTTAAGTTGTATAAAGAAATCAACGTGGCTTCCAGGTCATTAAAAAAGTGTACATATGACAATGATACGTTGACTTTTGTTAGTCAATATATTTGGTTGACATAATAATGTAGACTTTTTTTAAAAAACAAAACTTGATCAAGTAGCTTACATAATTTTGTTTTCACAATCTTATCTAGGTTGCATTGTTTTAAGAGTAATATATTTGAATAAGTAAATGTCAACAACTTATTAATTCACGGCTTGTCAACAATCAAGGAGGATTAAAGGTTGAGTACTCTAGATTGAAGGAGAACCAATGAACTTTGGGAGTGGCTCGTGTGAAGTTTGAAGAGACTCTTGGATTGATTGACTTATCGGATTCGTTGTAAGAGTTGGTATCATTGATAGTAAGAGGTTTTGAAACTTGGGTGTCAAGATTCAAGGTCAACACCAAGAATAGTTGAAAGATTAGGATTTAGTGTTGAATTTTCAAGGCTCAAGGAACAATATTGGTATAAACATTTTTACAAACAATTGGTGTTCAATAATAAAAAATAAAAAACCCATTAACCGGTTGTCTTTGGGAGTGGATGTACCCCACTAACGAGAAAGGTGTCAGGGAACCACTATAAATCTCATGTTCTACTTTTTATCTCCTATCTCTTTATATTTATGTTTTTGTGAATTTATTCAATTGCGAGTTTTGAAAATTATTTTAAAAAACCAAATTTTGATTGATATCAAATAAACCCAATTGAGTGTTGATTCTTTGTTAAGAACCAATACCATCAAGTAGGGATTCTTTGAATCTATCATCTTAGTTTTCCAATTGAATCAAACATGTATCGTTTTGAATTTACTTGTTGTTAATTCAATTTGGCTTAAAATAAGTTTTAACAAATCAAGTGCTTTTTCAAATAAGTGATTATCTATTTTTAAATAATTGAATCAAGTGCTTTCTCATCAATATCTTCAAGTCAAGTGATCTATCAATAATTTAATTTGATTAATCGAATTGGTTGTTGTTTATTCAGTATCGTGTGCTTCGCATCGATTAACGATCAACTTCTCATTTGCGTTATTCAAATAAGCATAATCTAAAAATAATCACTTTTGCGTTGCACCTACTTAGAAAATTATAAAAACTTTTGTGTATCTATTCAACACCCCAGATACATTTGTGTCGTTGCATAACCATCAAAATGATATTTAAAACTTGATTGTGCCTTCTAATATTGTTCATGATTAAATTATGCGGTATCATTCTTCATACGTTTCAAGAAACCCTCCTAGCCAGCAAGTCACTTGGTCTGATTGCATCTGATGATAACCATAGAAAAAGAGGTTTCATTATGATTTCTTGTCGTGGTGATATTAGCATGCATTTGGATCTCACTAATGCAACTATGATCTCCATAGAAGTTGCTCATTCATGTGGCTGGTGGAATTTTTGGCTTCAAAGTAACTTCATGTTGGTCATTCAAGTTTTTACTAATTTTTATGTGGGTCTTGTTAACGAGTGTCTCTGGAGTACTCTTTAAGCATTCTAAAAGGAGAAATTATTCCATAAAAAAATCAAATGTTTCAATTTTCAATGCATTGATTACTAAAAATTTCAAAAAAAAATTACATTTTAAAGGTCTTAAAGAATGCCCTGGAAACACTCATTAACATTTCTCTTTTTATATTGTGTCTTGGTCGCTACAAATCACATGGTCTAATTGTCTTGAACTCATTAGATAATTTCGATTTAAATTTTCTCATAGGAAGGAAATGCTTGTGTCATAGTTTGGCAAATTTTTCATTAGATTGCATTGTACACTCTAAACTCCTTTTTCATTAATCAATATTTTATTCTGCTGAATTTTTCTTCATAAGATTTATAATGAGACAAATGTTTGTTCACTTGGATTTTGGTTTAGTCCTCCAAGTTGTACCATTATATGTTCTTTTTCTCTTTTCAGGACGAAGTTCAGGTGAGTTGGGATGCGGAGGCTCAATGGAGTTAGGGTATGTCTCAAGACTCAAATGTTTATATAAATATTTATAAATCATCCACCATAAAGACCATCACACTAACAACAATAGTTGAATGCACAACCCTATCAATGAATCGATTTTTTTATCAATTGAGTCAACATTCATCGGCTAGTTTGTGCTTATCTCTTATGATGCCTTTGCACCTCATGCTATTTATAAATTAAAAAAAAAAAACAAGAAAAAGGAAAAACTATATTGTAACAACAAACTATGCATATAATATACATTGTTTATAATCAAGTTCATTATATGACACTTCTTTGAAAGAAAAAAAAATTTTATACGACACAATACAAACACTTCTTTTTCCAGCAAGTTCCGTATATAACTTTTGACTCTAATATTAGTCATAATTAATATAATATAATATAATATAATATTAGATATTAACCTATTTTATCACGTGTAATGCAAAATATTCCCAATTAAGTATCCCACTGCATAGTGTAGATTAAGTGCTTGATCTTTCGTCCATGTTTGGTGTTCCATTATATATATACAGTAAACAACTATCGAAAAAGCCTCAGAAAATTGGTGGAAAAATACAATTGTTTTTTCCAAAATATCTACAAAACAGCCTCAGAAAATAGGTGAGAAAATACAATTGTTTTTCCAAAATATCTAAAAAAAACATATTTATATCATAGCCGTCTTTCCATTGTTCTAGAGAACTAATTAACTTGGTTACAGCTCATGTGTAAATTAAAGTTAAATAGAAAGATTTTAAACATAGTTTATAGATAAAAAAATCTCATCCACTAGCTAACTTAATTTGATTGTGACAATAGATGAAATGGACATTCACCTAAGGAAATGATGTCCTCAAAATCTTTTGCTTCATATAAAGAGTGATACTATTGAATTGCCTTTAGATTATAATGAGCATGATTACAAGGACAAAATTCTCTATATATTTTCAACCAATGGTTTTGGCAACTACACAATTAATTAATATTATGGACCCATGCATAGAATAGAAAAGTTGGCATCTATAGCTTACTTCTATTAATTTGTTGCATTCCAAAACCAGCTACTACTCATGTAACCCCCACAAAAAAATTGAATCAAATAAATTAAACCCACTTGCAAAAAGTACTCAAATACATGTATATGAGCAAACCGTGGAATATTGAAAAGGACTATTTGTCACTTAAAAGGTAACTCGACAAAAGACAAACAAAAAAATGGGGTTTGTATCTAGCAATTTAGTATCAATTCCTACTATAGTTATATACACTAATCCACATTGAAACAAGCATTGACCATATGCAAAGAAAAATCAACCAACTTTGACTAGAATATTCTTTCAACTTAGTTCTTTTAATTAATTTGTTCATAGAATTGTGATTTAGAGAGAGAAGTATATACTAGAACATCTCCAACCCAATTTTTGTTGTTGAGGTTTAGTATATTTATTTATACACATCTCTCACATTTAGTAATTTTAATTTAAGTAAAAAAAAATTAAGTACATTTTGTATTTTGAACAAGAAAAGAGAATTGATATACTAATAGGAAAGGTACAAAGAAAATACATTTGTTCATGAGGTTCGAAGTAGATCAAATAAGTAACAAATATTTGTTTATCACAGGAAAATTAGTTAAATTTAGTATTTGTTTGATATTTTTTGAATAAAAATAAGAATAATTATAATATGCTAATTTAAATTTATTATAAAATTCATGTACGGGATAAATATTTGTGATCAATTAATTAGTTAAAATTAAAGTTTTTTAATATGGTCAAAATAAAGAAATAAGAATAATTATAATATACTAACTATAATTTTTTTCACACTTCAATTTTATCAAGTTGTTTTCCTAGAAACAAGTCATTAAGAGGTTGTTGAAGCTTATAATTTATGCACGGAACAAATATTTGTCACTAATCAATTAGTTCAATGTCCCTTAAGACCAAAAAAAAAAAACTTAAAAAATCAATTAGTTCAATTTAGTATTATTTTTATAGTATTCTAAATAAAAATGAGAATACTATAACATATTAATTTGAGTATAATATAGGCTTAACAAAATTAGTTGTCATCAAAATTCATAACTCAACCATTTTTACATTTAACTTTAAATTGTGACACATTTCTCGTTTTAAAGTTATTTCAAGTATGCTTAATTGATGTTTTGGTCCTCCTATTTTCTCCATTTTACATAATTGGTCCCTCTATTTAAAAATATGACAATTTTGGTCTCTCCATTGGATATTTGGTGTGAAATATAGTGATATGTCATGTTTTAAATAAGTTTTAAGGATTTTTTTTTTATGATTCATCGATGTTGATATTTTCTCATCATCAAATCATATATCATATCATTTAAAACATATCAAATCACTGATTTTTTTAGTTCAAAAATATGATGGAGATATCAAAACAGACATATTTTAAAATATGGGGATGTAATTTGCAAAATAATAAAAATATTGGGACTAAAATTGCAATTAAGGCTTTCAAATTTTGTGCTACATTTTCCACTATCGATACATTAAAAAAAAATAGTGTTCCACTTTTCCATTTTATACTCCATCCGTTTCTAAATATAAGTAAAATTAATTTTTTAGATTCATTAATTTAATGATGTTTGTGGTTCATAATCTAAAAAATTAATTTTGCTTATATTAAAAAACGGAGGATTACAAATTACTGATTAGTCAACTTGAAATTTTCAACGTCGGTTTTCACAAGCAAGCATCACTCAGTTGTGTTTGTTCCTTCAAAATAATATACATAATAAATATTGTCCCCTACATTCAAGGTAACTAGTATCTTCAATATGTTACTTCATACACGAGGTCCACTCACTTCAATGTGAAGAACCCCTTAACTCCATAACAAGCATCTCCTCCCATATCCAACACTTTACAGTCACCATGAATGATAGCTCTCTCTAGTGCACCATCTTGCAATGGTCACATCATTCGATAGTTACCAACTCCATTTTATTCTATCCAGAAACTCACTGGAGAAAACATCCAACACCTTATTCAAAGCTTCTTAAATATAACTCTTTACTTTTGACCTTCCATCAATCAGACGTTCGTCCATCCAAACTTCACACTTATGAGTGACCCTCAATCAATGTAGCTCTGAACTTTGATACTACTCTGAGCTCTTCTCAATCCCGACTCACTACAAACATGTCCTCCATGAATTATTGATTCTAGAGGAGATCAAAGAAATATTTTCAACCAAAGAGAGTAATCAATAACATATGTGTATCAATCCTAGACCTCACATAGTTAACTTGCTCGATAAGTTTCCCATTAAAATAATTCTTTTAAAAATCAACTGACAAGCATTTCATTTCTACAATGTGGAAAGATATATTGAGAACTCTTATTTTAGTGGCGTTTGTGGTCGGTTGAAAATTTAAACAACTGATACATCTTGCATGTTTTCTAAAAATACTAGTAGAAAATTAGTTTTAAAATTTTGACAACATCAGAATGTTTCATAAAATCATTTATTAATAAAGAACACATCAGAACAAATACAAAGTTTTAGCCCCCTAAGAAAAAAAAACTACAAAACTGCCCCCTAAGTTTTACAACTGTAGCAGTTTTGGCCCCCCAAGGCCAATTTTTGGTAAAAAAAAAAAAAACACGTGGCACCTCACTTAGGGTGCCACGTCAGCATAGACCGAATCAAAATTGACATTGGGGGCCAAAACTGCCACAGATGCAAAACTTAGGGGACGGTTTTGTAGTTTTTTTTCTTAGGGGACCAAAATCGCAACTTTGGGAAAGTTAAGGGCTAAAACTGCTATTAAGCCTAGATTTAATCATAACTAATTTACAAGTCTTACACTTTGACACACTCATGATTGAACATCTGAAATGTGATCTGAATTTAAAGTTGAGGCTTGATAGCAGGTAACATGATATATCTTAGATATACACGGATAACTTACGTTGAATGTAATGCAACCCTTACAAAATTGATTATAAGGTAGGAATATTAGGTGGGTTAATTTAACTTCTTAAAAAAAAAGGTATAATATCGGGTCAATTAAGTAAATAGTCCTTATAAATATTCATAATTTCAGTTTTTGCCCCCTACAAAAAAAAAATCACACTTTTTAGTCCGTGTAACATTTTTCTTTAACATTTTAGGGACTAAATATGTTGTCGGAAAATATTTATAGGGACTAAAAATGTTGATGCAACATTTTATAGGGACTATAAAGTAAAAAAGATTATATGGACTAAAAATGAAATTTTGGATATTTATAGGGAGCATTACTTCCCTATAATATGTAAGTCAAATGCTCTAAAACTTCTTGTTAAATATCAAAAGGGAGTTTAATCTCATATATGTTAGTTCGTTATTCTATTTAAAATTAGATCATTTTACTTATTTTAAATATGTTCATATGAAATAAACTTTTAAATAAATTAATATATGTGGGTTGAGTAACTCAATTGATTTGAGTTAAGTGATTAAATGAGATCAAGATCCAAAATTCAAGTTCCGATTAAAAAAAATACTAACATATTAACATTAGCCATAAAAAAACAAAGGCTATCAAGACATATAAGACTTTCAAAATGTGAAACTTAAACCTAAAAAATAAGTCTATGGTCGAACTTAGTCTTTAAAAATTTTAACAAACCAGTTTTAGATTTACAAAGTTTACCTTAGACTAAGCTATTGTCACTCTACTTACTTCACATTTTCATTGTATATCTTTGTTATTTAGTACTTAATGATTATATCAGGAATAGTTGACTCTCTCTCGGTTTGTTTTTATTAATAGTTGATTTTTTGTAAGGAAAAATAAACTATTTATATATCATTTTCAACCTTTAAGTTTACATCAACTACTTTTTGTCAATAAATGATAGATCAATAAAAGATAATATAATTTAAATTTATTTTATTAACAAAATCATTTTATAACTTAACTATTTTTTAAACAACTTTTTCTCTCTCGTACTCTAATTGTGTATTTTTACTATTTTTTTATTATTTTAGTTTGTGTTAATAGTTTAGTAAAAAGTTAAACTACCTCATCTAAATTGACACCAGAGATAATCATCATATGTGAGACTTTAAAAAAAACACACTAGTTTCAAATCAACATCAGGGATCAATTCAAGTGGATTTTTTCATATCAATAGTTATATATCTCTAAAACAATTTTAAATGACATGCATATAATAAAAATAGATCAAGTGTATGCTTCAACATTATGAGCTGTAACCAACACAAAGTCAATTATCATAAACTATGGGCCAAAAACCACACCATCAATTTATAGAAACTGTGGTATATCTAAAACCACTATATTGAAACCATTGGTCAAATGACGAAACTAATTAATTAGGTTGCCTTTGCTTCTTTTTCTTCTAATAAAAAAATAGATGACTTCAATTAAACCCCTCATGTTTTGTCTTCAACGATAGTCTTGAATTTATTAATGAGGTATAGCCTATTTTGGCATCTTAGATCCTCAATTTCCTCTGGCTACTAAAAAATTGTCTATATTTGTAAAACCATATAATATGAGCTGCCCCGTCAGCATAAAAATATAATATGTGCTACCCTACATTTGGCCTAAAAAAATAATAGTATCTCCTAGTCAATGTTGCCCTTCTCTGACGTGTAATTTATGGAATTAGATCGGATAGGATCAACAAGAAAAACAAAAACAAAAACAAATCAAATCATTTCCTTGTCCCACACATTGATATAATTTGGTAGAAGTTTGTGGTATAAATCACTCCTGGATTTTATTTTATTTTTAACAATCACTCCTTTGATTCAAACCTTTTATAAATATTTTTTGGTAATGTTTCAATATAAATTTATTGTGGAGAGTGAGTGTTGTACATTTTATTACTCTTTATTTTGTAGGTTGATATGAATGACATGTGAATGTGACCACTTCATGTCTCTTCAAATAGAATATTATTAGTGTTTACAAATTATTTGACATCAAGTGATCAACATTTAAACAACGACCACACTACAATTGTTTGGTATAAGGAGGTTCTTTTAAAAGTCAATATCTTCACTTGATGTTTAATATGTAATTGTTTTTCAACAACTGACAGCTTAATCAGAAGAAGGGTTCGTCAATTGAATACTCATTTTTTCTCATGTGGTTGTGGGTCTCAATAGGATATTGATCATATGTTTTTGGCCTGCGACTGTTTTGGTCAAATTTGGTTTGAAATCTACAATTGGTTTGGTTTGGTTTCAGTCAAGTTAGCTCATGTTAATGATCACTTACTTCAATTTTGATCCTTGGTGGCTTCTAAAAAAATATTTTTCAACATTGTAATTGATTTGGCTCTCTTGTGTTTAGATTGTTTGGCATGACAAGAAGGCTAGAGTTTTTATAACAAAAGGGAGACTCTATTCATCAACTTATAGGGAAAATTAAGCTCCAATCCTTCTTGTGGTTGAAAACAAATCATCCTAATTTTGCTTTTAATTATCATATGCGGTGGCTTAACCCCCTTCTATTTTTAGGAGTTCTTATTTAGTTTTAGTTTCTCTTTTGTGTTTTTTAGTGTGTCTGCTCTGTGGCTTTATCGCTTTGACTTTTTTTTGATTCCTTGATGTAACAAATATTTTTCTTCCTTAGTTTTCTTCTGGAACTTCTTGTGCTCCAAAGACTAAGATGTTTGATTAATATGTTTCATTTTAGCTTTAAAAAAACGAATCTTTTGTGATATTAAACGTGTGTTTGGAAACGCAATGGGATGTTACCATATGTTTTCTTTATCCCATTGTGTTACAAAATAGTCTATAATTTTTTACGGGTTAACATCTTTTTAACAAACACTCTTTTTTTAAGTGTTAACATATTTTTCAACACATTCTTTTTATTTGTTAAAATTCACGTAATTTCATTAAATTTATATGTAACCTACGTGATTTTGTGAGACCTGTGTTAATTTTAAACAAAAAAGTAATATTTCTTTCGGTCATATTTATAACTAAAAAATGATTTTTAAGTATATTGAATAATTAATATATTTGGTTACATTTAAAGGTTAAATATATTAATTATTCAATGTACTTAAAAAATTGTTTTTTATTTATAAATATGACCAGAAGGGGTATGTAAGAGAGTGTAATGTCAGCACTTTCATATACTTACGGTGCGGGGCGTACATTGTATTTAACAATGCCACACCATGTCGCTTGTTATATGTGCATTTATAATATACATACAGCATATCACTGCGCTAAAAAAAAAAAAAAAAAAAAAAAAAACGGTCTAACCGTTAATGTTGGCAGGGACAATGCATTGTTATATGCAGGGATCGGGGTTCGAACCCCGAACATTCCATTTATTCACCTTATAAGGTGAATTCTAACCACTAGAATACCTGATAAAAAAAATGGTTTAGAAAAAAATACCTACTACTAGGGTGCGTTTGATTTGCTAAAAAATGAAGGACATGACATAACAACTTTAGTTGTCCAGTGTTTGATTTGTAAAACTGTTTCAGGTACATGACAAACTGGAGGCAATGGACAGGACAAAAACTCATATTTTTGTCCCTCACCAAACCACAACACAACTTTTCGTCCCACGTACAAGTTGTCTAAAATACCAAAATAACATTTTGTCCCCCAAAAATCGTATAAAACATAAAATTACTCAATGCCATAAAATATTTGTCCTGTGTTGTTCTGCCTTGTGTTGTACTGTTCTGTCCAATACTTACTATTTTGCAAACCAAACACACTCCTAATGTTTTGATATAACAAAGCAAGAGAAGAATTTATCTACAAACTGGTTTTAAAGTGTGGAAAACAAGATCTATAGATAAAAGTTGTGATTGACTCGTGCCTCTGGTCACAATATTGTGAATCAACAAGTATCACTTTGTCCCTTTGGTGAACCAAAAGATGATTAATGTGACTCTGATATGCATGAAGCTATTATAGTTCATTATCTATGTCTGCCTCTGATCAAGGAAAAAACTGCAATAATATGATGAACTCAAGAAATAGAACCAAGCCTACAAATGCAAAATGTCTGATAAAAAATATGTCCCTTACTCCCAACCATTTACAATCAGAAGCAATTCAGTGATTCTGACAAGAGAAGTCAATGAGATACAACCTTCCGGTAACAAGAACTTAGAAAGCAGTCTTGATGAACTTCCGTCCTTGGTGAAAAAGTTGGTAACATGGCATATGATGATGGAAAAACTTATGATATTTTTAGCTATGTTTTTAGTATTTTTTTTTGCATTTGAAGACAAATTAAAAGTTAATTAGAGGAGTTCTCAATGTTTGATGAACTTTTGTATTGTTTTCATTTGAGTTGTTGTAATTCACTTTTATCCTAAATCATGCAATTATATAGGTGTTTTGAGTCTTTTTGGTGAGAAATCATGTAAATCGGTAAAACAAGATATCACATGAAGGATTGAGGATATGAAGATTGAAGTTCAATGGTTCTTTAAAAGATATTTAAAGACAATATAAAGTGAAGAAAATTCATTTCAAGTTCCAAGGCATTGCAAGGCGGAAGAATGAGTGAAAAAGGGTCGAAAACTGCTGAAATCGTGCATGAGGGGTTGCCTCATGTGCCCCCTACGCATGGGATAGTAATGGCTACTGCCCCATGTGTCCATGCCCACCAAACCATATGCCATGCGCATGGACACATATTTTCACTCTCTTAACCCCTAAGTAATCATACACTATAAATAGAGATCATTGCACACTCTTTTATTCATTTAGAAAAGGCTAGTGGTTCAAGGCAAGAGTCAAACAATAGGCGCTTCAAGGCATAGGATCTTCATCCTCCTCTTGTTTTCTTTATGATATTTTTTTTTTATTGTTTTGTAATGATGGTGGTTGCCATGAGCAACTGAACCTATTTGATTAGGGTTCCATGATGAATCTCTTCTTATTTGTTGAGTTTTATTGATAAAAAATTTATTCACTTTGTATTTAAAATTTGATTTAATTCGTATATGTTTGTTTCTATACCAATTCGTAGATGGAGCAATATTAGGATTGACAACCTTCACCTCCATCCGAACAAGGCAATAGTGAATTGCTTAGTTTCTAATATAATCAAATCTAAACATTTTCAAAGGGAATCCCACATTTTCAAACGATTGAGTTGCGGGGATTAAAATAAAATTTCACTGATTCATCACGGGGTTATGTTCTACTTTCTCAAATCCAAACATAAGAAAAGTTATAAACTAATGATTTCTATATTTAATTTTCAACAAAGACGAAGGAGGATTCGAGGATTCCCTAATCACCATTAAGCTACCATACCCGTATCTTAAGTAGAAGTTAAAGGGAAAAGAATCTACCTCTCCAACCGAAAGTTGTAATGCCATCCTTCATAGACGGCCACTTACAAAGAAAAATGACCCAAAAAGTTTCAACTCTATTGGGAAGTTATCCATCAATAAATCTTAGTGTGATATGGGTGCAAGCATCAAATTGATGTCGTTACCTACAAGAAGGATTGAGAGTTCAAGTAAATCCCTCAAATGTCGCTCTAACACTTGCAGATAGGTCAATTAAACATCCATATGGAGCAATTAAGGACATGGTTGTACAAGGAGATAATCTTTCCTTTCCATCGAACATTGTGACATCAGAGACTCAAAGGAATATTCATTCGAAGCAAAAGTCTCATTATTCTCCGTTAAGGAAGGGCAAGAATTACAAAACTTACAAAGTGGATCATTGGAACACTTACCTTTCTGTGTCAGATTCATGGAAGCCTTACCAAACAAGAGGAAGATGAAAAGTGATGAGTTATTGCTTTGATATCAGCCACCCTAACCGGGGTAGAGGCGTCAAGCTAATGACATGAAACCGGTGTTGAATGGGAGGCAACCCATAATTTTATTTTGATGTCGCTGAATGGGAGACAACCCATATCTTTATTTTCAGTCATTTTTATTACATAGCTATTTCATCTAAAAAATTCTCTCTTTTATTGTTTGCTAACTCGCGGTTAGGGGCGTTGTTTTTACATGAATTGCATAACCTTTCTTTTTTCAAAAATCTAAAAAAAAATGTTTTAGTCTCGAAGAATTATTCCAACCATTAACAGTAGAGAGGAAACTTCCTTCCGAAGTTTAAGAACACGATAACTTGGCTTACTGCAAAAGATACTCAGAAATATTCACCATTATACGGTTAAACAAAGGAGAAGAGTTTAAAATGACAAATTTACCTAAGTAAAAAACTCACCGATGGAATTAAGTTTGGTTTTTCCCAACACTTATATGGACCAACACTGCAACGTTTTAGCGTACCTTGTAGGCATAGTTCATTTGAGATTGTGTCTGATTTCAATTGAAATTGTTCATATTCTAATGTTGTTTTAGCTTTATTATCATTTCATAAATTCTATTATTTTTTGTTAACCCTTCAGTTTATATGAGAAGAGGTCCTCGTAATCTCAAATTCGATCGTGATCTAACTATAACCTGATAAAGAATTGATCCACCTAAAAATCAAATTCGAGTTCTCTAAAACAGTTTGTTGTTTGAACAAATTTGTTATACACTTAAGAGTAATTGTTTGGTTTAATATTCATGACCCACATAACGAGGATGCAGTTGAGCAATACATAACTTTCACTTGAAAACTTCTCACACGGTCTCTTTAAGATGCCGAAACATCCACTGATCCACTTCTAGACAGAACAGGACCAACCGACGCTACTGCTAAACATAAATATTAATGTCCATTAATGAATGTGTTGTTGTATGTCTAAAAATATTATTAAATGTGTTGACTAATTTTGAGAATACAATTCATGCAACTACACGTGATTCGTTTCCATTTAATTCAATCAACGTACACATTCAAGTACAAAATTTGTACATGCCTCTCTGCCTATACCTAATAAACAATTTGTATGAGTAAAAAAAAAACAATTTCTAATATGGTACGTACTGATTTTAATTATTTTATGGACACATGACCTTATTAGTACAGCTAGCGTACCAATTTTTTACTCAAAATATGTAAACAACACAAAAAATTACAACAATTAATTAGTGGCAAATGATATACACCAACTAAGAGAGGCTTAATGAATTAAGAATATTTTATTCTTTATTAATTATTCCCTTTATTCGTGGTGCATGCATGCATGCTTGGATTAATCGTGGTTAAAGAGTTGTTAACCATGATTAAGAGACTTAATTAGCAGCAGAGCATGACCCTTGAATCCAACTATGCTCTGACTAGGCTAGCTTATAATAATCTACCCACATGCAAAAACGTATTAGGGATATTTCTACGGGTTACTAATGGTCTTCCTTCAAAAAAAAAAAAAAAAACAGGTTACTAATGATCTGTTTGGACTTTAACATGTGTTATGTCAAATAATTGTTTTTAGCATGTAGTTCAATTAATACGTTTGGTTTCTCAAGTAATAAAGTGAAAAAATACTTTTAGGAAAATGTTAACTAGTGTCTTCGAGAAGGATAATACTATCTCTGTCCTTAATTATATGATCCTTTAGAAAAATAACGGGAATTAAGAAAATTAAAAGTGATATTGCTTTTATAATTTTATTCTTTAAGAGAAAGAATTAGAATATGTTTTCAACATAATATTTAATGCTAATTGAAGAAAAATATAAAATAAATAGGGGTGTGTTAGTAAAGAATTAATTTTTTTTGAAGAAGCTAAAATGGAATTTCATTAAACAAATCTCTTTACTCTCACCGCACAAGGTGTGCTGAAGAGAAACAAAGAGAAAAATCAAGTTACATCAGAAACATAGTAGTTTGTTGATTTGACGGAAAAATTCAAATCTCTTTACTCTCTCTTTATTCATGCATGAAGGAGATGAAGAAGTTTGTTGTTTTTGAGATAAAAATAGTAAATATTTGGAAGAATAAAAATGAAGAAAAATGTATTTTTCTTTAAAAGGGGTACCCTAATTTATGGAGGGGTAACATAGAAGAAGAAAAAACGTTCAAATATGTATTTTGCATATTTTAGACATCATTTTTTTTTTTTGCTAAATATTTTCCTCTAGCATTTGTTAGATGTTCAACACCTAAAGACAAAAATCTAATGTCATTTTAAATAGAAATATTTATCACAAGAAATGGTGGTTGAATTATTATATTTTTAAATTTTAAATTTGTGCTTAATAAATTTTGTCTAATTGTAAAATTGGAAAGAACATAATGTTAGTGAACCTTCTCTTGATGCGTATGTTATGAAGTCACTACGCCAAAAAAAAGTGATCTATTATACTCCTTTTTTTGTCAAGTCCTTTTGAATATTCTTGATTGTCTTTGTAATTTTATCTTTTAATTCTTATAAGAAATATGTTAACATAACACTATTTTTTTTTTAAACAGAAAACGCATACTCTAACACGTAAAATTAAAGGGAGTGTAAACTTGTGTGTTTGCTTCACTCCCTCCATGCATGCATGCAGTAACCCTGCTCTCGTACGAGTGATCTCATGCTACCGCATGGCCACACAGTGGAAAATCTTGATATTCTCAAAACATGTTGATTTTTTTCTCTTCAAAATATCAAAATTAATTGAATCTAAGTACTATTCTCCCAACTATAGTTGATACAAATGGTTGGTTTTTTTGCCTACGTGTAATTTAGGTTTAAATTTTCAATGCTACGGTTGACTAATTATTTTTTTGAACAAGTACGGTTGACAAATTATATGTAAATTATATTGTAAATATCTTGCAATATTAATTATGAAAAAAGAATTATAAGTACTATTCCGCATCTTAATTATAATTATTTTACTAGTTACAAACCCGTGCGTTGCACGGGTTTAATAACGTATTTTATAAAAAAAAATATTTTAAAAGAAAAATGATCAAATTAATGAATATTGCACAAACATTATAAATCTTTATCAAAATATTTATGAAAGCTTTATCAAGTCTTTAATACACATTAATATTTGTGATGATTGATAAAAGAATTAAAAAGAGTAAAGGGTATAGAAATAAATTTATTAAAGAATTAACGATTTGTTTAAACTTATTTTTGTTACAATTTAGACCAAAAAAGATATTGGACTTCATTGAGTTTCTCTATAATTTTTTTATCAGGCTTGAAGTTATGACTCTGAGTTTGAAAACCGCAAAATTCACAAAAATTATTGAAGAAACACTATAAACAAATAAACGGCATCGTCAAAAATGAAATCATATTTGGCTATAGTGATCAAGCAAACAAAAAAAAAGAAGCATATTAAATACCTATAATCAATGGATTCTAATTGCATAGAGGCGACACTTATACTTTCTCCATGTTTGTTCATCAATGAGAGTGATTATTTTGCGCTTTCCTTTCAGAATTGTTCTTGACACCTAGTTTGGGAAATGCTAAACAGGGAAATAACTGTAATATTAATCTAATGCATATTAACATGGATAAGATGTATGCGAATATAGTTATATATAACTTATGAAATGAAGGTAACATAACTGATTTTAAGCTAAAGAAAATGTATCATGACTTCTAATTTATCTTTCTATTATCTTCCTATAAAGTCTAGAGAAATGCATGCATGTGCATTATATGTACCCCGTTGACCAATTAACATTTTTGAAACAAATGAAAATTAAGCATCACTCCCGCATGTGCATCTATAGCTAACACCATTTGACATTGATGTCTTCGAACATTTGGTGCAACTCTCATAATACCATCCAAACTGGTTAGGATTGAATTTAGTTGTTTTTCCAAATAGTGATGGAGTATGTATCCTAACACAAATTATGCACGTGAAATAAAGAATAGTGCAATATGCATTTTTAATTTGTGCGTAAAAAAACTCAAAGCATGTTTGTGCATAAAAAACAAAAAAAAAACAGACCTTGACTAAGTTTATAGATTCATCAATTGGCCTAACTTGAGACAGATTGGAAAAATCGTTCTACGAAGTACTTTTTAAACTTTACTTTTTAATCTATCTGAGCTTGAGAAGTGTTAAGTTCACGACAACAATTCAAGAAACATGGTCAATAAACAATCAAATCAGATTGTGAAATAATAAGTTACTCTAACACTGTATTGTGAAATCATAATGCAAACTTACTAAGTCTTAAACTTTTCAACAACCGGATGATGTAGGTTGATGAGCAGCCTCGAACCTGACCAATTGTTACATCTATTTGCGTTGTCATTGACTACAAAATAGAAGCAAAGAATTCAAGGTAAATAAATGGTAAATGATAAAGCTACAAAGTATTTTACCCATAATGTTACATCAACTATATTCCCAATGCTCTAAATCTCTATATCGAGTTATTACATGAACTCGATCACCCTAAATCCGAGAAAGAAACCAAAAAATATAAATAAATCAAAATGTATACTAATAAGTAACATTGATAAATCATAAAAGAAATTACTACAAATCTTAACTAACTTATCTAACCTTTGCATCACAAATAATGAGCTTCATATGTTGATTCTCATTACTACCAGTCACAATTCAAGAATCCAGTACTCCAAATCCTATTTTCCAAACGTCTAAATCATTTTTGAGATACTTAATGTAGTCATAATCCCTTGACATTGAAATTCATATATAGAAATACAATAATACATCATTTAATTTTATTCCCTTTGTTCATTCTGATATCGAAAGAAGCTAACATATTTCTATGTGATCAATTTTTGTATCATCAAATTAACCTGATCTTAAATGTACAAATTTCTATCATCAACTTTCTGGACCCCAATGATATGATCAAAACAAATTTACACCAATCAACTTTTTGCACGGCTCAATGATATACGAAAGAATAAATAAAATATGAAAACTGTTACAACTTTAGGATTACTCACAAAAACTAAAATAATTGAAATGCATCAATTATTTTCAACTCCTGTACCAGAAGCTAAAATAACAATTGTGTCAAAACCTTACCATCAGTTAAAATTCAGTCATCATGACCTCTACTATACTCCACATAACAAAAGACGATTTTTCTACAGCCATGCAACATAACAAATTTTGGTACATAATCCAATAACAATTGGAAAAAAAAAAAAACCCTTAAAATGCATAATCATGAAAAAAGGAAGAAAACCATCTATGATGAAGCAAAAACTAAAACGGTGTCGAAAAATGAAGCCCTTAAGCCATAAAAATCAGTCAACTCAAGTCATGCATGGTCTCAGAACCATGAAAAAAGATAGAAAATGACCTTTTTTTTTTTTGTGGTGGCCGGGGTTTGAACTCCGGACCTTGCATATTTTATGCATTGTCCTACCAACTAAGCTAAGCTCACGAGGACGAAGAAAATGACCTCTTATGAAGAAGAAAGTGAAACAGTGTTCCCGACTGAACTTAGATACCGTTTGGTCGAGGTTTTTTACAGTCTAAAAGTTACTTCAAAACAAAGTAAAAATAAAGGCCTTTAAGAAAGAAACTAAAGTTATTTGGTTTTTTTGTTTTGTTAGTTTTAAAGCTATTTAAGTTTAATGTTGTTTGACAAAATATTGTACAAACTTTGAATTTATTATTTTTTATATGGTGTCTGGGGTTCGAACTCCGGACTTGGCATGTATTTATGCATTGTTCCAATCAACTGAGCTAAACTCATGAGGACAAAACTTTAAATTTATTATTAATTAACATAATAAATAAATAAAATGTTTAGAATAATTTATGAAGGCTAAAAATGTTAAAAAATAAAAGATATTTTTTTTACAAATACGATATTTACTCAATAACGTTTATTTTGTGTAACATGAATACAAATTAATATCATCATATAAATAACTTGTTAAATATTTGAATAGGAGAAACAATTTAAGGAGTCTGGAATAATAATATAAATAATATCAAAATATTTGATTTTTTCTATTTCAATTATACTCTATAACAAATTTCGTTATAAGAATACCATATTTTTTGTGTCTTTCAAAAAGATAAGAATTTATATTATATGATATTATATTTGTTACATTGTTGGTGTCATGGAAACAGATATGTTTAATTTTTTTGAACATGAAAATGATATGCATAGTTTGTTACGATATAAAGGTGCAATATATATATACACCTTTTTAGGCATCTATACCTTTTTTTGAAGAAAAGACATCTACAATTTTACTTTTAATTAAAATTTAAATTTTATAAAAATAATCATACGCATTATGCAACGCTAAAAAAAACTATACACATTAGCGTAACAAAAAAACAGACACACATAAAGAATTACTCTAAACGCTAATGTGTATGTGCGTATATATTTGCGAGGTTGAAGAAAGAAAATACAAATATTTGATATCATTAAATGACAGCGTGAATAAAAATATTTGTGAAGTTGTGATGATTAAACGATATTGAAATTATAAGTGATAAAAAGATAATAAAATTCCTTTGAAAAAAAGGTAATAAAATTAAATGGAACCTCCTTAAAAAAAATTAAATTGAACGCTTCAAATTAAATGGAAGAAAAAAATATATTGAAGTATAATATTAAAAAATAAAAAAAAAAGTTCCCAACGTGAATTGAAGAGAGATGCTTGTGAAATAAATTGTCGAGAAGTAGTTTTTTGAAGAAGCATTCAACAACTTTTGGTCAAAGTTCATTGCATTAAAAGGTACATTTTTTAGAAAGTACTTAATTGATATTGTATTTAACCTAACTTCTCCTTAAAAATATAGGGAAGTTGAAAAAAAAACCGGGTCAAACGGTATCTTAGTTTCCCACAACGGCAGTGTAGAAACAACTGAATTTGGGAGAAAAAAATTGGAAAATAATTAAAAATAAAAAAAATTGAAAAATAGTTAAAAAAAATCGGTGAGGTAGCACCTAACCAAACAACACTAAAAAAAATTATATGCATCAGCGTAACAAAAAACAGACAGACGGACATAAAATATTACTCTAAACGTTAATGTGTGTGTATATATTCGCGAGGTTGAACAAAGGAAATAAAAATATTTGGTATCATTAAATGACAGCGTGAATAAAAATATTTGTGAGGTTGTGATGATTAAACAATATTGAAATTAAAATAATTAATATTGTGTTTGACCCAACTTCTCCTTAAAAATTTAGAGAAGTTGAAAAAAGTCGGGTCAAGCGATACCTTAATCTCCCACAACGGTAATGTAGAAGCCATTGAATTTGGGAGAAAAAATTGAAAAATAGTTAAAACTAAAAAATAAAAAAATCGGTAAGGTAGCACCCAACCAAACAACACCAAAAAAAAATTATATGCATTATCGAAACAAAAAAATAGACAAACAGACATATAATATTACTCGAAACATTAATGTGTGTGTATATTCGCGAGGTTGAAGAAAGGAAATAAAAATATTTGATATCATTAAATGACAACGTGAATAAATATATATGTGAGGTTGTGATGATTAAACAATATTGAAATTAAAATAATTGATATTGTGTTTGACCTAACTTCTCCTTAAAAATATAGAGAATTTGGAAAAAAGCCGGGTCAAACGATACCTTAATCTCCCACAACGGCAATGTAGAAGCAACTGAATTTGGGAGAAAAAATTGAAAAATAGTTAAAAACATAAAAATTGAAAAATAGTTAAAAGTTATTAAAAATTAGAAAATAATTTAAAAAATTGGTGAGGGGTAAAATGGGAAATTTGGCATAAAAAAGATGAGGTGGCACCAAACCAAACCCACCAATTAGAAAATTACTTAAATGCCCATTCCAGGGACAAAATGGGAATTTCATATGGCATCAATTTTAATAGAGTATATAGATTATGAGTACTTGGTACGTAGTAGAGGTTTCTTTTATAGGTTGTTATTTTATGCATTGGTTCAGGAAGACTTTATTATTATTTATATATAATATAAACATTATTTTTAGTAGATATATGGGAATATAAACATTTAGTAGCTAGACTGAGTTGTGACTACTTATGCAAATTAAATGACATCAACATAATAATGTTGAGGGAGCCACAAATGGATCCACGTAGCTATTTCAAATATTTATTTGGAAACAACTTTCTTCCCACTTGTTTCAGATTTGGAGGCTATCTCATTAAAGTATATATATCGTATTTTTAATGACTAAAGTTCAATATGACCAAGTGGTTGAGTTTGGCCTTTGTTTTGAATTGAAAAACTCGTTTGCTAGGAAGCCCCACATGAGAGGAGACTTTGAATTAAAAATGCATTTTTTGTTTTATGTCATTGATTCATGCATGAATTCAAGCCATTTGAATTTTACTTGATCTTTTGGGTCTACTTGCTAGTTGGCCGTTGACTTGAGACTGTGACAACAACATAACAACTCTCATATCCAAAACATCTTGAGAAGGAAAGGTTTAACTCTTCTAATATGAAATAATTGATGTTGTTTTCATAACAAACATATGATTTATTATGAAGTATATGATTTATCTTAACACGATGTATGTTTTAAGTGTCTATGGTTTGGGCCTGCGGGCTATTATTTCAAAGCTCAATTTGAAGAACCTAAACTTCAAATTTCACATGTCACGCATCAATAGGATATTAAAAACCATCTAAGACTAAATTGATATTGAGTGGTTGAAAATAATGATCAACCTGGTAGTAAGTAAGTGATTAAAATATGGGGATTTTATTGACCGTAAATGGTTAAATATAGAGACCAACTTGACATTTGAGTAGAGTGAGAGATCTTTATCTAAGAACATGTTAAAGATTAAATTGATAGAAAGTGGTTGAATATAATGATCAAATTGATGGTAGATCAACTTGATAGAAAGTGGTTAAAATATAGGGATCTAATTGTAGGTAAATTGTTAAATATAGAGATCAACTTGATGTTTTAATAGAACCAAGACACCTTTTTAAAATAGTTTTAATTTGAGGAAGTCATTTAAGAATATCATACAAAATCAAAGATTAATTTGATAGTTTACTCGTAAAATATTATAAAACTTTGACATCTATCTATATATGGATAGATGAATGTGTGATACAGAGTCAAGGAGCATAAGTTTCTCGCATCACCTGCTTCCATACATCCATACATACATGAAAGTGAGAAATATTGCAAAAATTTGAGGATTTAAAAATAAAATAAAAAAGTACATGAAGAAAGTCGAATGGGGTATATATCTACATGTTCTAAAAAAATCCCTAATGTTCTCAAAGTCGAATAGGGTATATATCTTCTCAAATTTTTTACATGCATGTTCTCAAAAGACAAGTACTTAAAGGAAGCCATTTGAACCAATCAAAATCAATTTTTTCTAGATTACCCTTCATGATATCAATCAATCAAAATGTAATATACATTGACAATATTAAATGTCATAAATGAGTCAATTTTTTCTATAAAAAAAAAAAATCAATTTTAATCATAAGGGAACTTTTAATACTTTTAATTTTTATTAAATTATAGACAGGATTACATTAGAGGTCCTTTATCTTATTTATTTGTAACACTTTGGTCCTTTATCTTTATTTTTATTTCCGTTTACGTCTTTTATCTCTCATAAAAGCACATATACATCATTTTTCTCATTTTTTTATTAAAAAAATACATAATGTTATTTTTTTAAGTATATTTTTATTAAAGATGAAAAAATTCAGAATTATGATGAAGATGTTCATCATCTTCATTGAATCAAAAAAATTTCTACACAAATATATTTCCAAATATCATGAATTAATGTTATGTTCACCTCAAATCTTCTTTTAAACACAAAAATCAAAACCCTATGGAGAAAAAGATTTAGTTTCATCACAAAAAAAAAAAAAAAAAAAAAATTAGTTATATAAATTGTCACACCGTATATTATTATTATTTTCTAAAACTCAATATTCAAACCCGGCATAAAAATAACCCCAAAATTGATAGCAGTTTTGCACATCAATTTTGTTGTTTCCAAAACAATCTTAACTTTCGTAAAGCCTAACCCTTCCGCCGGTGACTAAGCCTCCACCATCCGCCTTGCAACATTTGTGAAATTAAGGTTTTGAATTTTGTCTTTAAAAGAAGATTTGAGGTGAATACAACATTAATTCACGATATTTGGAGATATATTTTAGTAGAATTTTTTTTTATTTAAAGAAGATGATGAAGATTCAAAGGAAGAAGATGAAGATGATGAACATCTTCATCATATTTATGGATTTTTTTTCATTTTTAATAAAAATATATTTTTAAAAATAAAATTATGTATTTTTTAGTAAAAAATAAGAAAAAAGATGAATATGTAAAGGACCTAAACGGAAAAACATAAAGATAAAGGATCAAAGTGTTACAAATAAATAAGATAAAGGACCCCTAATGTAATCTTGACTTAATTATATTTAGTTGTTCAATCTTAATTAATTTACACTACATGACTGGCTTAGAACAATTAAAATTTCACATCAAATTTCTTTCATCTGAATGTCCTTAAATTTATCAGTTATATTCATAAAATTTCTTCTTCCCATTTTGATTGTTCAATTTTGTCGTTCCAAACTGCCGCATTTTTTAATTTTCGTGAGAATCGTCGTCGTTTGTTTGATTCCAAATATCGTGAGAATTGTCGTTATTTCCAGTACCACGTCAAGTATGGTGATTTGATTTTTCTTTTTGATTTGATTTTTTTTTTTTTTTGTGAGGTAGTTAATTATAACAATTGAGTAAGTCATCTGTTGTACTTTGAGGACTGCTAGCAGGTGTTGCCGCTGTGATGTTGTGGGAGTCTGCTAACATTTTTTTCGGTTGCTGCTGAAATGGTTATGTGATGAGGCTTTTGTTCTTTTGTTTTGACTTAAAGGTTTTGGCTGATAGTGAGGCAGGTCTATACGTGTTAGCATATTTTATTAGGTTGGCTGCTTAAATAAAAAAAGTCACGATATCTAACGCGGTTCTATAAACAACGACAATTCTCACTATAATTGGAAACTGCGGTAGTTTGGAACGAAAAAATTGAACAATCAAAATAGGAATAAGAATGAAAAAGAAACAAGAATTGATCAATATGGAAGAATAAAGAAGAAGAAATTTGAATGAAGGAGATGTTTTTGTTCTCACGTTCGGGGTTCTAGAATGGAAGAAATTTTATGAATGTAAGTGATGAATTTAAGGACATCCAGATGAAAAAATTTGATGTAAAATTTTATTTGTTATAAGTCTTGTAGTGTAAATTAATTAAGATTGAACTTCTTAATATAATTAAATAAAAATTAAAAGTATTAAAAGTTACCTTATGATTAAGATTAATTCTCCTTAAAAAAAAATTAAGATTAACTCTTTTTTGTCCAAAAAAAAAAGATTAACTCTTTTATTTTTAGAAAAAAATCTACTCATTTATTTGATATTTAATGTTACCCATGTATATTACATTTTGATTGATTGATATCATGAGAGGGTAACGTAGGCCTCTAAATTTGTTACAAATGCTTGAGAAACAGGTTGCATATACTCCCTCCCGTCACATTAAATTTTTAGGTTTATGGAATAATTAATGTATTTTGTCACATTTGTAGACCATTAATGCATTTGGTCACATTTGTAAACCAAATACATTGGTTATTCAATGAACCTAAAAAGTTGTTTTTCGTTTATAAATGTGACTGGAGGGTGTACATAAATTAAGTACCATAATGTACTGAAAATTAAGTATACATTTTCCCATGAGTGGCTCATCAACAAGTACTATATCTATTGGGAGTTGTAGTTATCGATATAATACTTGTTTTTTTGAAGAAGACAAAAAAACAAGTACTATATCGATAACTACAACTCCCAATAGCAACCATGAAACATTCCTCATAATTGTCATAATAAAACTACAACTTTGTTTACCTATTTAGTACAGGTTTCCTGCATCATACGTGTATTTTTTCCACATCCGGATTTTAAAATTTGAACATGTAAAGTGGACTTTTTACACATTTAGATTGTAATATCCAGATGCAAAAATCCATAAGAAAAAAATTAATCGCAGTTGTATTGTGGTTTTTTTCCTTTCATAACGGTAGGAAAGCACGCTCTGGATTTGTTAATCCAAAGATCACAAACACGCTCCAAAATCTACATTCAGACATGTAAAAAAATGGATACTTTTGAGTTTATGGAGGGCGTTCAAGAGTTGTTGGGGGGTGGGAAAATGATTTTACTTTGTTTGGTAAAACATTATCAAGAAATTAAAAAGGGGTTTGTCTATTGGGCTATTCCTTTGTTCTTATAGAAGCCCATACCTAAATGACTATGACCTAAGAAAGAGAATATCTTTTTCCACCCCATGTTCTTCTTGTGCGCGCCCTCCAATTTGATCATTTTGTCCATGTTCAGATTTTATTATCTAGAACATATCAGACATCTTTCGGAATAAAAAATCTAAAATGTTTATTTCTATATCTCAAATCCCTCCTCCGACAATTCATCCTCTTTTTTTTTATATAAAATGAAAAACTAATTCAAATTATGTAATATTAACCCTGCATTTACATAAACATACCAATTTTCTAACTATAATTTGCAGTATTTCAAATATGGATGCTCCTATTGATATCCCCTCTAATTTGATAACTCACATTACACCTCCAATTAAGGAACCTCATGTTGATGTGAAGTCACACGTTGCACCTCAAGTTGTGGATGATCCGACCAATGCAAAAGTCGAGGTTCCACCTTGAATTGATAATCCTTTCGACAATATCAAAGTCGATATTCAACCTCCAATTAATAATCCTTATAGCAATGCAAAAGTCAAGGTTCTACATTCAGTTGATAATCTTTTCATAAATGTCAAATGTGAAGTTCCACCTCCAGTTGATAATCCTTCTGACAATGTCAAAGGAAAAGTTCCTCGTCAAATTGATAATTCTTCTACTGATTACTCCTCGTCAATGGTGAACATCTGTAGCTGAACTTATCTAAACTTTAGTTTAAAAAATAAATAGTGAGTATGAGTAGTTCACGAATAACTCAATTCTCTTTTCTTTCTTTTTAACAAAAAAACAACATAATATTGTTAGGTGAATACAGTGGTATCCATAAAGTTTGGTTGAATATGTATTTTTCATTCAATTATTAAATGACAGTCATATTTTTATATTAATTTATTTAAAAATAAAATAGAATTTAAATGAGTTTTGCATAATATTGGTACCGGCCAAACTTCACATGCCAAAAAATTTACCTTTTTCTTTAGACGAATTTACCATTTTTTTTATATGACAATTCAAAACCTCTCTTTTTTTTCCTTAAAAAAAAAACATTTTTTTGTTGAAATAATTCAAAACTTTCCATCAACGATATACTACAGTACAGGAATATAAAAAGCATGCATAGATCCAAATCCAATTATAGAGTTGTTGAAAAAGCTTTGCTGGTATTGATTAATAAAATAATATTTCATTTTCTTTAAAATAAAGATATTACATTTTGACCAAATACATTATTTGCCTAACTTACTTAATTAACTTTTTTTTTTTATTAATATGCAAAGACAAATGTTTATATAATATTTTTAAAATGTCAATATTTTATAGTTTTTGTTAATAGATATTTAAAAATATGAATGATTAAAGTTTTTAGTTGGAATAATGTGATGTTAGTAGAACCAAAATAATAATAATAATAATGATGATAATGTCCATGTTGAGAAAGCAAACAAGTTGACCAAGAACATAACAACAGTACCACTTTCACAACATCCTCCTCGTAATACAAATCAATCTCAAATCAATTCTTCTTCTACTTCAAACGACAAAGATTACAATGATATCAATACATCGTTTATTGTGAAAGAAAAAAAAAACTATAATATTTCACAAAAATGGCTTGGAGAAATGGTTGTGAAGAAGTGACACAATCAAAACCATTATTCCTCACGATCTACACTGTCGTTATCATTGGAATTGTTGTTTCATCTTTCTATGTTTTTTCTGCTATTTATTCCAGTAACACTCCTGCTTCTCAATCTTCTGCATGGCTTTCTTCTTCCATCTCCAGTATGTCTCTCAACTTTCACTCTGTTTTTCTCTTATTCATCATCTTAATTGTTGTTTATATTGTTTAGATCATTAATTTATTAATGTAAATGTAATTGAATTTGAGCTATGGAGTGTGGAGAATTAGTTCATTTGTAGATGATGTACTAACTAGTTCTTTTGCTATGCTATTTATAATTCAATTCTTGTTAGAAAAGGAAAGTGGGATTATTATTATTTTTCTGCATTTTTTTTTTGTGATTTAAGAACCAACACGATAATAAAGTATGGTCGAAAATAGGCTTAGGTGGTTTGGGCATTTAGAGAGAAGACATGTAGATTTTGTAGTAAGGACAGTGGATCAGATGGAGGATAGTCGGATCACTAGAGATAGATGAAGACTTAAAAAAACTATAAGAGAAACTATCAGGAAAGATTTAGAGATTAATGAGTTGGATCCATATATGGTTTATGATAGAACATTATGACGTAATTTGATCCATGTAATGTAGCCGACCCCAGTTAGTGGGATAAGGCTTGGTTGTTGTTGTTGTGGTTGTAAACTCTGGCTAGGTTCCGAGTGGAACTAAATTTGGATCTCTTGAGCAAGGTTCCTCCGGGTTTGAGCCTTGTCTATAGCGACAATATAGTGTAGCAGAATTTGGACAAACCACTATTGTTTTGCGATACACTATTTAGTAAAAAAATGTTGTCAAATTGCAGCTATAGTGGCACTATAGCACTATTGTACAGCATAATTTTAACAATCCGCTATCTGCAATTGACAACACTGGTTGAAAGAGGTAACCTCGTTTAAGGCGATCGACCAGATTTTTAGACAGAGATCAGTCATTGGCAAAATTGCTGGATAGTTTGCGACTATAAGATGGTTAGCATTTAACAATAAAAAAAAAACTATCAACTGTCTAATGGTATCTATGCAAGGCACTTTTGTTACAATAATTTCATCTGGATTGGTAAAATAGTTTAATAAATAGAAGTTAAAAAAGCACTGCAAGATGCAGTTAGGAATATTTGAAATGTCCATGAAATGTAGGGTATGAAAACCTTTATGAAAAATATATTGTAAGATACAATTAGGAATATTTGAAATGTCTATGATCTGTTTGATATGGATACAATGATACATGACACAGCTACTATATTATAGCGGTTGTGCTTACTTATTTTATGTTCTTTAATCTATGGCTTTTCCATAATTGAGTTGGATTCAAAACCTTCATTCAAAATGTGTTTTCAGCTGAGGATCCTCACCATATAGATCATACACTCAACATTTCTCAGTCAGAAAAGTCGCCTACTGTGTCCATTCCTTCACCAGTGAAAGAGAATGTGTGGCCAAGTTCTGTTTGGGAAATTCCACCCTCGAATAAAAAAATGCCGCCTTTGAAGAATTTCCGACTGACCAAAGAACTGGTTCAGCAAAGGGTGAAAGATAATGTTGTAATAGTGACCTTCGGTAACTATGCATTCATGGATTTTATTCTGACTTGGGTCAAGAAATTGACAGATCTAGAAGTTTCTAATTTTCTTGTTGGTGAGTGTCGTGAAATAATTTCTATCCTGTTCTGTTTTGTATTGTTTTTGGATTTGCAGTGATGTGTTGATGGAAATGCATATCCACCATTAACTAAACTTTGTAATATGTGTTTGAACTTACTATTAGGCGCAATGGACACCAAATTATTGGAGGCACTATATTGGAAGGGTGTACCAGTTTTTGACATGGGCAGCCATATGAGCACTGTAGATGTTGGCTGGGGGACTCCAACATTTCATAAAATGGGGAGAGAAAAAGTTATTCTGTTAGACTCAATACTGCCTTTTGGTTTTGAAGTATTGATGTGTGATACCGACATGGTTTGGTTAAAGGTGACCTTCAATTTTACATACATGCTATTATGTTTTCTTAAGTTAATCTGTTTTAGTTAGAAGTGTGGCTCAATGCTTGCTTAGATTTTGATTAATGTTTGTCAAAAGTAGCAGTAAAACTCATAGTGACTAGGATGTTTCATTTTCTCTATCATGGATGTAATGAAGTAGCTTGCCGTATGAAGTTATCACAATTGTATTTGCAGATGTCTTCAAGCCAATAATATGATTATGTAAGATATATACCATTCCTAATACATGTTTTCAATTGTGAAATTGTTAAACAGAATCCACTTCCATATCTTGCTCGTCATCCAGGAGCAGATATTTTAACTTCAAGTGATCAAGTAGTTCCAACAGTTGTTGATGACAGTTTAGAAATTTGGCAAGAAGGTGAATATTATACTATAATGTGAACTTACTCTTAACATTTTTAACTGTGCTTCTATCAATTCTTGTAGCATATTTATTTTTCGCATATACCATGTATATGATGAGTTATATAGAATAAAACCTTCAGTATGAGTCTAATGCATCTATGGACATGCAAATGCTGCTTCTTTGAATGATAGTCGTCTTTTTTTATTGGATGGATCAGTTTAGACTTTTTCTTACCCATTTGGCTTGCTTTAGATTCGAAACTGTAGTTGTAGAACCACAAATGTACTTTCATTCAACAACTTGAGATTTTGGAATAGTTGATTCATCACAAGGTACTACAGCTTCTGTGACCCGATGTGGTGTAGAACTATATCCTTGCTGCCCCTATTCTTCTAAATGGAAGTTGGATTTTATTATTGAGCAGGCCTGTGCCTTGTTTGCACATGAATCCCAAAGGGTTTTGCTTGAGTGAGAGAGTTAGATAAAAAATCATTCATAAGCTTTCACCCAACAGTTTAAGCTTTTGGGATATTTGGTTCATGATATGAGCTAGCAAATCAATTTTCAACATGCAGCATTTTGCTCTTAATCTGTTGAAAGTTTTTTCTGCTTGGTTATATCATTTTCAAATCTCAGCAACCAATTCATTGCTCTTACCTTTTGCTTCTTTTCATTTCATTTTATTGTGAAAACTGTTTTATTTGTTTAGTTGTTTCTTAAAACTGTATATTGATGAAATTGTCAATCACCTTGAATAGTTAGTGGTGCCTACAACATTGGAATTTTCCATTGGAGACCTACAGAGTCTGCCAAGATTTTGGCTAAGCAATGGAAAGAAATGCTTCTAGCTGATGACAAGATATGGGACCAGAATGGGTTTAATGACATTCTTCACACTCAGCTAGGACCATCTGTTGATGATGATAGTGGACTTGTTTATACTTTTGATGGAAAACTGAAGCTAGGAATTTTGCCTGCTAGTATCTTCTGCAGTGGACATACATATTTTGTCCAGGTAGGGACTTTTCAATTAACAATTTCCCTGATTGAAATATTTTCCGTTTATTTTGTATGTGCTATACATTTGTTTTCTTTTATGCAATTAACTGTTTGGAGGGATCTTGAATGGACTAGAGGAATGATTTATATACGTGTTTGACATACGAAAATGTGTGTATTATGATTGTAGGCTATGTACCAGCAACTAAGGTTGGAGCCCTATGCAGTACACACAACATTTCAATACGGAGGCACTGAAGGAAAGCGCCACCGACTACGAGAAGCCATGCAATTCCTTGATCCACCAGAATACTATAATCCTCCTGGTAACTAGTCCCGTTTCTCCATAAATTTGAGTGTGCAGATCATTCACTTTATTGTTTTTAATGCACGTGTGCAAATAGACCGATTTCTCTGTTTGTCAGTATTTGTTTGTTTGGTTCCTACTTTGTCCACATTAAATCTTGAATTATACTATTATAATGGTAAAATCGGATATGTAAACAGATTGGTTACAGTGTCTTCTTGTGGTTGATTATTCGCCTCTGTAGCATGAAATTACAAAACCTTAACTTTTGGAGAAACTTTTGCAGGGGGTCTCTTATCATTTAAGCCATCTATTCCAAAAAGCATGTTGCTAAGCGGGGAGCACAATATTGAATCACATTTTACTCTTATAAATCACCAAGTATATACGTATCGACCTGATCCTATTCATGTCTGCATTTGATGGAATTTTGTTGTTGCGTTTTTGTAATATTAGTTGCACGTGATTTTTTTCTCTTCAGACTAAACAGATTAGGACAGCACTTGCAATTGCCTCCCTTCTGAACAGAACACTGGTAAGAACTAATTTCTGGGATCATACATTTTATAATATTGAATTTTGAATAGAAGTGTCATATCATAACTCTGTCATGGCCAGTATTCAGTGCTAATTGATGTTTCTTGTGAATCATGTTACGTGATAAACCTGTAAAAACTATGAACAAGCACGGACTTCAATTTATTTCATTTCAACTTTGGTTTCAATAATTAAATATGTTCAAAAGACTACTAGAACATAAAGAATGTGTATATTCTATATTCTTTTATCTTAATGTGAGTTCTTTATGCATGTTTAGGTCGTGCCTCCTCTATGGTGCAGGCTGGATAGGATGTGGTATCCCCATCCTGGTATTTTGGAGGGGTCTATGACTAGACAACCTTTTCTCTGTCCTTTGGACCATGTATTTGAGGTATTCCCTATTTAAATGGTTTCTTATTATTTTCACTTCTCTTTATCACTTGGATCATCTGAAAAATTACGCATTGGTCTTGATACTTTTGGGGAATAGGGAGTTGGGACAATTGATAATCAACAAACTCCATAACAAATTTTTATTGAAGTGTCATGGGGTTTTGACGTGTTTTGGTGGTCTGCATGTCAAGCAAACATTGTGTAAAGCTGAAAGTTAATGAAAAGTTAAAGCCAAATAAGTATTTCGATGACACTTTTTGTAATTTTTGGAAATGATTTATCCTGTTATTTTCAGTTTTTGAAAACATCTCTTAACTTTCTAAAAGTGCCCTTCAAAATGATTAAATAGCTTATGTAATTAGTGAGGAATAACTATATAAGAATGATTGAACGATAAAATTGCACTTTAATCTCAGTTTGTGGTGATAATAAAACTAGATAGCCTCATGTGGGAGTGGAATATGTCGTCACTCAGTTTGCAATTTAAATGGTTATTTACAAATATTATATTATACTTAAATTTTTAAGTGGAGAATATATTAACTGAAGAAATAAAGGAAAGAAAAAAATCTCATTTGATTGAGTAGTTGATTAAGGAGATGTTAATATTAATTTGATTTAATATGGAAACCATAAGTATGTATCATATAACATGAAGATGACAGGAAATTTGTTGATAACGAGAGATGATTAGGTGGATTCGTGAGGTTCAAGCGTGTACACTTAAATTTAATATACATGGGGTGATTGTATTCTCTTCCCCATCTTTTTATCAGTCACTTCCTTATGTTGATGTGGAAATGCACTATGTTGCAGGTAAATGTTATGTTGAAAAAACTACCAGAAGAAGAATTTGGCCCTGAAATAGGTATTAGAGAGTATTCAATGCTTGATAATCCCTCTCTTCCGCCTGAGGTGAGTAAATGTCACAATTCTTGTTTCTTTGGTCACGTTTCTTGATTTATTTACTTTGTTTAAACTTGTTTGCCTTGGTTTTTGAGTTCAGGTGAAAAAGTCATGGCTTGATGTTCAGCTCTGTAAAGAAGGAACTCAAGGTTGTGATGGATCATATAATTCCACGGTTGGAGGAGTACTTAAATTTCCAAAACACAGCAATGAAGAAATGGTATTTGATATTCTTTTCAAGCTTATATATCTAAAACTTTTTTGGTTCTTATTTCTGTTCAAAGTTTTTTAAATCTATAAACTACATTGATACGATTATCTTTGTGTGTGCTTGGTCTTTTTTGTTTTACCACATCAATTTATTATCGTTCAGTAAAGAACTGGTTAGAAACACGCTAAATTTAGTGTTCTTTTATTTAACATAACTGTTCTCCTTTCTGTTACAGTTTATGAAAGTATTTTCATCATTCAAGGATGTAAAAGTCATTAAACTCTCTTCAGTGGAAGATGCTTTCACTGGTTTCACTAACAAGGTAAGGCCATTTTGCTTTTCTCCATTCAAAGTTTTACATTGAGTTAGCACCTAATATCAAATGCAATTAACATTTACTTACCATATGCATATGCATTGTATTTTATATTTTAAAGGAAAGGGAAGATAGATTCAGAAATCGCGTCAAGCGGTATGTCGGCATATGGTGCTGTATGCCGGATACACCTATTGGCCACATATATTATGACATGTACTGGGATGAGAAACCTGGATGGAAAGCAATTCCTCCTCAATCTCCCGAGGAAGATCATCCACCTTTGTGAGATCAAATTTTTGTTTATGTAATGTTAAAATACTACAATGAATTGGAGAATGAAGAGATAAATCGAAAGGTGGTTTGGTTTGAACCTAATTGTCAAGACCAAGATTGTATACTCACAGAAGTGAAGAATCGGTATCCATATTGAGGATGTAAAATATTATTTATAGAGATTAGACAATTGATTCTTGTGTAGCAATAAGAAAGTTTTTTGTCTGTATCAAGTTTACCAATACTGCAAACTAGAGAAATGAGACCTACAATTTCTGAGGGTGCATTTGGCCTTTTGATGTCTTAGGTTATATTGCATTTCCAGAAATTACAATACTGGAGACCTTCAAATTCATTTGTAACATTAAGACTTGCAAATACTCGTCGATATGTGCACATTCAAGCATCAAATAAGTTGAATTTCATTTTGTATGAACATCTTAAATCAAGTTGAAGTTTCAATATCACCAATGTGATCAATGCATTCCTTAAAAAAAAATTCAAACGCATATTTGACACATCTCTATTTTCTTTTTCAAACACATTATCAACCAACTTTCAACCCCTCTTAAACAATTAAATTTAAAATGTGAACAAAACAACACACGTGAAGGAACCGTCCATCACATAACAACCATTTTTGCGATACAAGCTGACTTTTTAATTGTTCTTGCATAATATCATTTGGTCAAGCAATATTTAATGTGAGATAAATAAAGTCTTCTTTTCTATTCCCTAGTCAGTTACAAAATTCAAATATCTTAGACAACTCAGATCTAGTGTGATTGGGAGGCATGTGACAATATTTAAGAATTCTACTCTTCAAATTATTCAACAATGAGTTTTTCATAAAAAAAAAAAATCAACATAATGAGCTGTGATCTTAGTTGGTCAAACATTAGTACTATAATCAAGAGTTTGGTAATCCAATCCTAATTAGCACCTATCATACACATCCATTAAACCAACACAAAAAAAATAGGCGCAGTGAATTTAATTTTCATATACCATGTAAACAAAAGCAGCGATGGAAAAAAAAAAAACAAGAGAAGAAAGAAATGCTGAATTACTTCTTGATGAAAAGAAAAAAGAAAAAAGAAAAAAAAAACATTTTTGCAGGCTGTGGGGTTTGAACCCACGCGCACTCAGTGCAGTAGGTCTTAAGTCTACCCCCTTAGACCACTCGGGCAAGCCTGCTAAAGATGTTAATTCTCTCCCTATCTTTTTACTTAAATCTTGTGGTATCCTTATATTTGGTTATATGTTTTTTGGAGATGCCATACTCAAATAAATGTTTAATTTATGTTTTTCCTATTATAATGAAATATAATATTATACTAAAGATAAAATTAAAATAATTTAAGTGAAGGGTATAATATGAATAATGAAAAGGCCATCTCAAAATGTTTGATTAAAATGCAAGTAGTGTGTCTTGAAGGATATGAAAAAAATGTTGATCGAATTGTGAAAAGATATTGTATGATCTCCTAATGAGGTGGAGTGTCAATAATGGTTGTAAAAGTCTAAGCAAGCATGTGTTGGTTGCAATATGTTTTATCGATTATGTGAAAGAGACTTTATAACTTTATATAGGTGGGTAAAATAGATGTAAGGGTGAACGTATAAATATAAGGGCATAAAGTTTTCTAAAAGGAGTTTTCTGAAGTGGGCTATTATTTGAACAACCGAAAATGTACAACCATATTTGAAAACCTACCATTTCATGAGGTCACATACTCACCTTTTATCTGGCCACACATCCTAAGATGCATATAAAAGTTGAAAAAATCCACTAAATTGTATATACATATGGTGTGGTTGTTGATATTGGATGTTCATTTAACATTGTCGTTTTTTAATGATCTGATCGAGCAACATGTTTGACTCCTTCGTTAGTTTGTATTTTTAGTGGGTTAAGAGAGTCAAAAACATGAACTCATTCAATCTAAAAACGGTTAAATGGGTTGGTCCATCGAGTAGACAATCAATTAAAAAGGTCTTAATAAGACACTGTAATACTTTGCTTCATATTAACCAATAATTCTCTCTCATCCAAATAACTTTTTTTTAATCATTTATGACTTTTAATTTGCAACAAACGTAACAAACTATATTTTCAGTAAATTATGCCCCCTCCCCTCAATAACAACAATAATTTAACAAATATAATATAAATTATTATCTTTTTTAATAATATCAACAATATAACATTAAGTTAGGAAAAACATTTAAGCGTATTATTGGAATAATAAAAAAATATTCCATTGATTCGTTATCTCATTTCTATAGTATATAGGTAATATTGTTCAGATTATAGTGAGATAGTCCTATGTTAATAAGATTTATTTTCTTGATTAATTTTTTTAAATAATATTATTAAAAGATAAAATAGTAAATAAAACAATTTATGTGAAGGATAAAATAGGTAATAAAAACATCAGCCTAAACTTTTTTTTTTGACAAAAACAAAATGATATTCATTCATTCAAATTGATAGATTACATCATATACAAACATCGCTAAAAACGTAAAGGGTGAATCTGCGAACAAACTCACAACACCCAAGTTAATAGCATAAAACGGCAAAATGCCTACAAATAACATGATAAAACCTAAGTCATCGAAATTCACATGCTTCAAGATCTTCAACGTTGACGCTCAAATCATTGGTTGAATTTGTAATTAAAATTCGATTTATTTTGGTCCCTTAACTTCTATTTGTTACACATTTTGGTCATTTCCGTTTGTTTTAATTCAAAAACGTCATATTTTCTTCATTTTCTTCTGGAATTTTTCTGGAATTCTTGTTCTTGAAGGTTGATGGAGATGATATGAAGATGAAAAAGATGAGAAGAAGGTGAAGAAAACCTAATGTTTTTGAATTAAAACTAACGGAAATGATCAAAATGTGTAACGGAGAAAAATTAAGGGACCAAAATAAATCAAATTTTAAATAAGGGACCAAATCGATACTAACTAAATAGTTAAGGGACCAAAAATACAATTTAGTCTTGTATATAGTATTCTCTTCAAAAAAAATCTTTTTATATAGTATAGATAAATATATTTAGTTTTTTTTTTTTTTAGCTTTTGACAACCAATTCAAAATTTTGCTTTTGTATCTCTAACCCGTGACATTTTTTTTTTTTTTTAAGGAACTAGCTATTGGATGTTGACATGTTAACTTAGTGACACATTCAATTTTGTTTAAAAAAAAATCATTCAATTTCTTTTAGGCTAAAGTGCACTTTCCCCCTCTAAGTTTCAAAAAGTTACAATTTTGATCTCTTAGGTACAAAAACTATAATTTTGATCCCCTAAGATTTAGCCCCTTTGCATCTTTGGTCCTTTTGGCCAATTGTGACCAGTCAATGTCTACGTGGCACGCCACGTGTATAATTATTTAATTAAAAAAATAAAAAACCATATAATCATTTTTTAAATTAAATAAATGAAAAATTAAATTAAAAAAATAAAAAAAAATCAGGAAAAAAATAATTGTGTAGTTATTGGGAGAGATGAGAGGAGTCATTACTAGCCATTGGATTTAAAACTAACGGTTGGAATGAATTTATTCACTAGAAAGCTACTCACACTCTATCCTTCATCCTCTCTCTTCCCATATGTTCTTCGCATCTTCATCGTTGGGTTTTGGAGAAGCTTATAATCACTTAATTATATTATTTGATGGTTAAATTATGAAATGTTGGTAAATCCAATTGATTTGTGATTCATTGTTTTTTCCTTTCTGTTATTTAAATAAAAAATGTTCCATTGAAAAATTGCAATTTGCAATCCATAAATACCATTTCCAGCAAAACAGCTCAAGAAATCTTAAGTGAAAATGAATTCAACTATTGCATAATCCAAAAACGATGCTAGAAAGTTTTGGCTATGGCGAAAATACGATTTTCGAATGACAAGATGAAATTACGGCGGCAAGATGGCTTCGAAAAGGGAACCCTCCTCTCACCCTTCTTTGCAAAATCAACGACACTGGCACACAGTAGAATCCAACCATCGGTATTCCGACCGTATCTCGGTGCTTGAATTTGGGTTGTTGTGGCATGTTCAAGAAATTGATTTTATGGTGTTGAACATGTTCAAAAACTTTTGTTGGATTTGTGTTGTTGTGGACATGTTCAACTGGGTTGAATGGTCAATTGGGATGAAGCAATACATTAAAGTGATCTTGAAAGGAAAATAAAACAAGTCGTATACGGAAGGAAAAAAGAAGGCCAAAAGAGGTATGGTATTGAAAATGAAGGATAGAATAGAATGTGAGTAAGCTTTAGTTTCGACAAATAACACAAACAACAAGCTAATTATCTAATGAAGATGATGTTCATAGATGACGATGTTAACAAGGATCTGTGAACAAAAATGAACCTCACGCCCCTTCCAATTTTCTATTTTTGTTTTTATATTTTTTAATTACACAATTATTTTTTTCTTGATTTTTTTAATTTTTTAATTTAATTTTTCATTTATTTAATTTTAAAAAATGATTATATGATTTTTTAAATTTTTTAATTAAATAATTACACACGTGGCGTGCCACGTAGACATTGACTGGTCAAAATTGGCCAAAAGGACCAAAGATGCAAAAGGGCTAAATCTTAGGGGGCCAAAATTCTAATTTTTGTACATAAGGATCAAAATTGCAACTTTTTAAAACTTAGAGGGGAAAAGGTGCACTTTAACCTTTCTTTTACTGCTTTTGAAATTTAAAACAATCACATTCAATTTTTCTTCGCAATTTCATCTCTCTTATTTTTTACACATAATAATTCTCTTATAATTTTAACTTCTTCATTTTGCAATTTCTTTATTCAATATCCCATCACTTCAAAATTATTATGTCAAATAGATCCGATTAATATAATTATCAACAACCTTCAATGTTAAATATTTTTGTCATTTTTAATTATATATACACTAATTGTTAATTTTCCGCCTAAAAAAAAGTTAATTCAATAAAAATTAAGTTAAATTATATATATGTATGTATATATAATATATATATATATATTAATTTAAATAATTAAATTTTTATTTTAAGTTGTAGTAAAATCAAATAAGAATAGAATATTAATATTTAAAAAAAATGTTTATAATATTTCATTAATAATAAACATTATTTAAATAATTAAATATTATTAATAATTTAAATAAAAAAATTGTTCAAAAAAATATTATTATTAATGAAATATTATAAACATTTTTAAAATATTAGTAATACAATGAGGGATTTTAAAATAAACGATGAGGCTAGCTGATAACCCAGCTCTATCTATAACATGACTTTGCTTGTCGCCTATTAAACTTCATCCAAGAGGTTGTGAATCAAAGATTCTTTCGCATTCGAAAATAATATGTCCAAATTATAGACATCCGATATATTAGAGTGAAATAGAGTGAGTGAAAGACATCACAGGTTGTTTTAAAATCAAATATGAAATATTAACATGTGAAGTAAAATTATAAAACCCAATATGAATTCTTCCGAGTTCACTATTAAAATAAAAAATGAGTGAATTAGTTTGTGACAACGTGGAACAATGGGACCCACAAAATAACAATTTGTAGGGTTCACCATTGAGGTTCTTTAAGAGTCGAAAGTGGCCCTATTAAATTAAAAAGAGAAAAGAACATAAATTAAAGTAAATTTTTGAAGACATGACCGGTTACTGCATCGTATGAACATGAGATGCTTTTCATTAAGCATATCTTTTCGAATAAACACCGCTAAGAAGTTTTACATGATCACATAGGTTTTCACTTTTCATTAACAAACTTCAGTTCAGATTGAGAAAACTATAAAAACAATCAAATGAGTTTCATGAAACATGTAATGAGAATCAAAACACATTAAGGCCATTACACATCAATTTGTCAGTACTTCGGTCAGCAGTAAGCCAATAATACCTCAAGACTTGCTCAAAGGATCCAGTGCATTGAAATAGCAAAACAAGAAGAAATACATCATAAGAAGTACGTACGGTTTATTTATGAAGTAGCAAGCATTAAGAAGCTGTACTTAGTCATAATTGCATATACATTATTTACTTCCACTTCTTGAACCCATGCTTGCCTCCACCATGTTTGCCAAACTTTCCATGCTTGAATTTGCCATGCTTTCCCCCCTTGAACTTGCCATGCTGCTTGAATTTTCCGTGGCCCATGTGACCCATGTGACTGCCACCATGTGCATAGCCGCCCTGTGGGTATCCGCCCTGTGGGTAGCCGCCTGGTGGATAATGGCCGCCGTGAGCGCCATGGGAGACATGGTGAGCACCATAAGCAGCGGCAGCAGCAGCTGCACCCCCAGCAAGCATTGCTCCCATACCACCATGTCCATGAGACCCTGGTGATAACAACAGTAGAAAACTTAGCAGGTTCCAAGGATTTTGGTGTAAATCATAGACAGCAGAAAAGAGTTTCAAACAGTTGCATCAATTAATTAAGAAAAAAGTGCTTCAAAGATCAGATAAATTTGAAATACTTCAAGAGTGCAAAACCATCACCAGAAGACATCGACAGATCTAATTACCACCATCAAGTTCAGTAAGTCTCAGTTATGAAATCTTTTTTACCAAAATAATCAGTTGTTGAGAGTTCCAAGGGAGCCTAAAATCCACCAATGAGACAAGCAATAAACCACAAATCACGACGACAAACCAACACATTGGATGAGTCTATTCTTTTGTATTATTTTCATTTAGTCCATTTCAAGCCAATGTGGAGAAGCCTTCAAAGTTGGAGTCTCCACATTGAGTGTTTCTTTTAAGCCAAAGTTAGAGTCTCAACATATTGCATACTTAGTTTTAAGTCAAATACTCGAGTCACCAGCTACCTGTCAGAATAATGGGATATGTCTCCAAATATTCAAACAATGGACCCTGATACCACTTAATGTAGTTTCTAGAGATTCGCAAAAGCGAGTGACCTGCACTAATGGGATGAGCAACAAACCAATATTGACGACGTGACACTGACACCACAATTTTACTAAAAACCTTAACAAAATAAGGATATGTTCTGTTGAATAATCTTCATTTATCCTATTCCTAACCATTGGATAATTTATTTTTACGACTTAGAGTTTAACTCCCACAATTAGTATGTGAGTACCATTGTATGTGAATTGTGGTTTCACAGCTAAATCAGTATGGTAGATTATGTAGTACTAAAAGACATTTTTATTTCACTATAGTTAATTTATATGCTTCTAAGTAGGCATCTTCACAAAATTTTACAACTACAACAAAAATCAGGATTCAATTATACAAGTTTTCAAGTAATTGTATCTCTTGACACCGACACACATGCTTGCATTTATACATTTATAACGTCCATTTTTCAAATTATTATTGGTGTCAGTGTCCAATGCACGTGTGTGAGTGTTTCATAGATTGTAATAATTAGTAAATACAAGGCATAACATAACAATGAAAAACGAATTTGAAAGGAAACACACCGGCATGTTGACCCGCATGTGCACCAGGATAACCAGCAGGAGGGTACCCTTGTTGTGGAGGGTATCCACTAGGAGGATAACCTTGTTGTGGAGGATACCCAGCAGGTGGATAACCTTGTTGTGGAGGGTATCCTTGCTGTGGAGGGTATGCACCAGGTGGGTAACCATGTCCTCCATGTCCACCATGTGCAGCAGCACCAGCTATACCTTGAGCAAGATGTGAAAACACCCCTTTGTCAGAAGATTCATCATGTTTGTCCTTACCACCTCCCATCTTTTAAACCAGACAATAAAACACCTGATCCAAAAATTACAAATTGTTACAGCAGAATCAGATCATAAAAACAAAGAACCACAAACATGGAAATATTGAATCCCTAATCAGATCATAATTACAAATCAATGTTGACTAAACACAATTATATGTGTCAGTGTCGTGTTGGATATCAGACACGCCTTCAATCAAATGTGTCTGACACTCACAAAAAAGCTAACAATGATGATCTATGGAAATAAAGAAGCTATGAAATTGATGATAATGAGTAAAGAAAACAATAGGGAACTAACCTTTGAATAAGAGAAAGAAATTGAGAAATTGGAATGGAAGAAGAGAGAAAGAGGGATCGTGTGAATATATATATATAGTATAGTATAGTATAGTTGCGTAGCGTAAGACAAAAAGAGAGAAAGGATCAGAACCAAATACCGCGTTAAGCATTCTTACTACGCGTCATCAACGCGCCCAATTGTCGTTGTCATAGAGTGACACGTGGGAACCTTTAATTGCACAATGTATTCTTCATCTACTTCTTTTTTTGGTTAGAGGTCAATTTTCTTGATTCATTCCAATATAAGGATATTTCTATCAACAACTTGGATATTTTTTCAATAAAGAAAAAGGTTAATTATTAATAATTTAATGCAGTAAAAATGATTTGAAATTTTTGTAAACTTTTAAAAATGTAAAAAATACTCTTTTTATTATAAAATTAAAAAGAAAATTGAAATTTTTGTAATTAAACTTTTAAAAGTGTAGAAAATATTATTTTTCAGTGTAAATTTTCTACTTTTGTTTTTCTTTACTGGTGCCCCAGAAGCTTTAGGTAGCATCACGCTTCTATAAATTACGTACAATTATATTTTTGTGTATTTGTAAAAGTTTTGATTGTGTAATGTATGCAATAGTGCATATTTTGATTCTCTTCTCTTCATCATTTTCCCACCTTCTTCAATTTCTTTTTATTTCTCTCTTGATCTTTTTTCTCTCTCTTGGTGAAGTAGGGAGAAGAAGAGAATAAGGGAAATGTGAGATTTCGAATTCGCAATATCCTACGTGTTAAAATAACTAAAAATATTTTTTTTAATGAAAGCTTTCAATTATTTATTCAAAAATTAAATATTTAATATAAAATTACAAGTTTTCAAACAAACTTACAATCTTAAACTTTTTTTTAGATAGTAAATAATCAATTACCCCCGAAATTGCAATTTCGTCAAAACTCCCCCTAAATTTTGCAAAACTTCCAAAACATCCTTGAAATTGTCAAACGTTAGTCAGCCATCCATCTTCATTTATTTTAACTATTACATCCTATAACGTGGATTGAAGGTTATGCCACATGTGGTAATTGATTTTTTTTTCTTCTTATTTTTTGAGTATAAAATTTGTTTGATTATATAAATAGACAAATAATCCCCTCAAATTTAGCACTTATCTACAAATACTTTCCTCAAATTTTAAATTTATGTAACAAATACTCCCCAAAAACTTATGCGCAAAACATCAGCAATTAGAGAGGGTGGGATACACCTTAGAACAGTTGATAAGAGAAACAAAGAAATGGGGTTTTAACTTTATAATAATTGTTTAGAGACTAAATAAGTTTATACTATTATATATCAAACACAATATTATTGTTCTGGTAATAGTCAATGTTCCACCCTTCTACTAGCTTGATCTTGTGGCCCTTTGCTCTACCAACCAATCAGGATCATTTTCAGTTGAAGCACGTGAATCTATATGGAGTGCACCTGAGAATATAAGAAGAAAAAAATCAATATAGAATCCATGTTACTTCCAAATTATATATGTTGAATCAATAGGCCCATTTGAGAAAATTATGTTGCTTCCAAATTTCTTCAACGTGGCATGGATATTCTTCAAAACATGATTTCAAGTCACATAAATAACAGTTGAAAAGAGCATAATACCACAACAAGGGAAATGGAAAATAAGATTCAACTGTAAATATTCTCTTACATGCATGCCCTCCAAATTTTGTAGTAATCCGTTTTGGCCTTGGCTTCACTCTGAAATTATTGAGGCAATCTTCTTAGAAAGAAGAGTAATTATACTCGTATGGTGGAAACATGTTGGGCTTCTGGCTGCTAGACATTGGCATAAACATTTCAATACATGACGACACCATGGACAAGAAAAGATGGAATGAATCAAAGATTAATACTATTTGCCATAAATACTTATCCAACAACAACTAAGAAAAAACAAAATTTTAGTATCGTAAACCTGCCAGTTCCAACCATTCAGACCATGAGGATCATCATCATCATCCAGTTCAAAACATTTAGCTTCACCGGTGCAAATAACAATTTAAAACATCCTAATAAGAGTGGGAAAAATTCCAAAGAGAGGTTTTATGATACTCTCTCCGTCTCAAATTATAAGAAAAAAAAAATCACACTTATTAAGAAAACTAAAACATAAAAATTTGGAGTAAAGTTTTTTGTGTTTTCTTTAAAAAAAGTTTTTACAGGAAAATGTAAAAACAATTTTCATTGGCTATTGGTTATGGAAAAAATGAAAGAGAGAGAAAATTAAAAGTAATTTGCATTTAAAAAAACAAAAGTTTGTCTTGGAAAAGAGATTTAAAAAAAAAAAACAAGATTAAATAGGATAAAAATTTGTCTTTTTTGCTTATATTTTGGGACAAAGAAAATAAGTTTTTTTTTTTATTTATATTATGGGACGGAGGGAGTAGTATATAGGCCAAATATCACTTTTGGTCTTTTTAGCTTGACAGAATTCCCAAGTTAGTCCTTTAAATTTTGAAAGTTTCAATTAAGTCCTTTTAGTTTGCCAGAATTTCCAAGTTAGTCTTTTAAGTTTGAAAAGTTTCAAATTGGTCTTTTTAGTTGATAAACTATTTCACTATTACCCTTGTTGTCAGTCTCCGTTTAACTGATGTTGATGTAGCCGTTAAGTTGTTGACTTGAATCAAAATGTTGCCTTTTAAAAGCTCGGGGGTGTCAAAACACTACGTTTAATGGTCACAAATGATCAGTTATAGTGCTATAAAGACAACTATTTACAACAACAAATGTCTTTATAGCACTATTAAACGACATTTATAGTGCTAGAATGATCATCTGTGACGATTAAACGTAACGTTTTGACACCCTGGAGCTTTTAAAAGGCAATGTTTTGATCCAAGTCAACAACTTAACGGCTACATCGACATCAGTTAAACGGAGACTCACAACAGGGGTAACGGTGAAATAGTTTATCAACTAAAATGACATATTTAAAACTTTTGAAACTTAAAGGACTAACTTGGGAATTCTGTCAAACTAAAAGGACCTAATTGAAACTTTTGAAACTTAGAAGACTAACTTGAAAATTCTGTCAAACTAAAAGGATCAAACGTAGTATTTAGCCTAGTATATATTAAAATAACTAATAGTAAACATCTTCTGAGGTTTTATGATAGTATATAATAAACATATATGGCTAAGTTTTAAATTAGAGGGGAATATTTATTTATTTTTATAATCAAACAAAAATTATACCAAAAAAATTAATAAGAAAAAAAAAACCAATCACCCCCTGTGATGTGGCATAACCTTCAGTCCACATGCACCGTTAACTGTTACGTCATAGGGTGTGATTAGGGTTGGGAATAGGCCAGGGCAGGCCAGGCTTTGATAGGCTGAGCCTGGCCTATGGCCTTTCATAGGCCTATTTTTTTGGCCTAGCTTGACCTATTTAAAAGCCTGGCCTGGCCTGAAAGCCTATTTAGAGGCCTACTTACTATTAAAATCACCAAACATTCCATTCTATCTACTTTTAAATAGGCTTAATAGGCCTCAAAGCCTATTTCAGTGTAAGACTTGTCTATCACTACTATAAGGCCTTAAAAGCCTATTTCACTATAAAGCTTTAAAGCTTATTTAAAAAGTCCACTATGAAGCCTAACATGCATAAACAGGCTGACCTATTAGGCTTCATAGGCTTTTTTGATAGCCTAAGCCTGACCTATTTACTTAAATAGGCTTTTTAAAAAGTCTAAGCCTAGCCTTTTTAATAAACAGGCCAGGCCATAGGCCCCTGTAGGCTGGCCTGGCCTATTCCCAACCCTAAGTGTGATGACTAAATAGACGGAGGGGGTAGTTGACTAACATTTTACAGTTTCAAGGGGGTTTTGACAAAAGTTACGATTTTGGGATTGACAATTCACTCTTTTTTTAGAGGACTATTTTGAACTCTTACCATGTGCAAAGCCATCTACAAAAAGTAAGATCATCTACAATGAAGAGTCATTCCTCTATTTAACATCATGCTAAATAGACACCCCTGTCGAGACATTAAAAAAAAGTCTATATAAATTAATGTTTTAAAGATGTCTTATCTCTCGTGTTATGTGTTATTTGTGGGATCATATATATATGGATTTGCTAGAACACACCCATTAGTTTTTATGTGAGAGTGTTTTAGCAAGTTATAACTGAAAAGTTAATAAATACACCTTAAGGTGTATGTTGCTATAACACACCTTCTAACAAAAATAGGTGGGTGTGTTCTAGCAAATTCTATAGGCATTTGCTAGGATACACCCGCTTATTTTTTAGAATGAGTATTTTAGCAGGTGAATAACTAAAAAGTGGTTAAATACACCATAAGGTGTAGCTTTGCTAAAACACTCCCACATAAAAATTAGTGGATGTGTTATAGCAATATATATATATATATATATATTAAATTTGTAAAAACAATTATATTTATTTAATTTTTATATTATTTAAATATTAAAAATAAAATGAGTGGATCCGGTGTGCTTGTAATGTGCAATTTGTTTTCATAAACATTGCTATATAATTTTTTTTTGAGAAATAATATTCGTACAACCATTTTTTGACAACTTTTAAACAACTTTCTTTCTCATACTCACGTTATATTCTTACTCTCTCTCTTCTTTTTTCTCTCTCCATTGTTTTTGACCAATGATAAGAGAGAAAAAGGAGGTTGTCATCAAAGTTGTCAGCAAATAATTGTTCAAATATCATTGCTCATGATTTTTGTATCAAATATGTTCATTTTTTAATTTTTTTTTTTATAAAAATATGATTGTTTTCTTACACCTATATAAAGTTCATAGTTGCGTGATTATAACTTATAGCCAATGATAATTTAGTCTTATCGCACATTAAATTTAACATCCTCATCTTTGATATGCTTATTTTATTTTTGTATTGGTTCTTCACCGTCCAACCACTCTATTCCATACAACATCATCAGTCTTACCGCCGTCGAATAAAAATTTCCTTTTTGGTACGATCTTATCACATAAAACATATGAGACTCTTCTTCATTTCAACCATTTTGTTTGAATTCTATGATTTACATATACTTATGTTTCTCTGTCGTTTTGTACTATAGATCTAATATATATATATATAAACTATGTAACTTGTAATATGATATGATCTCCAAGGTAGAAATACTTTGCATTTTGCATTTTTGCAGAAGTTGCATTCCTTATACTTTGTCTTCCTTTTAATCAGTCCAAAGTCATAAGCTTCTAAGGCTTGTCCCCAAATATCCAACCTCCAATTCAATTCCTCCCTCGACTCTTCAAGAAGGACTACACCATCTTCAAAAAGCAAACATCTCAGTGCTAGCTCTTGTATGTGTTCTGTAAGTACATCAAAAAACTAAAGTAAAAAAAATTAAAGACTCCTTTGGTAAAATTATATGGTTGTGAGAAAATCGTCGATGACTCCATCTTGCATCCTCACACTGGTCGAGTCTCCCTCAAACACATCCTTTTATAGTTGGAATAAAAGTAAGCAGACTAATTTCTTCTTTAGTGCTTTCGACAAAATCTCTCTAGGCACTCTATGATTCGCCTTCTCCAAATGAATTAAAACTAAGTGCAAATCAGTTTGTTCTATCTGATATCACTCCATCACATGTCATAGTGAGTAGATCGATTTCATGGTCAACGTCTCAAGCATAAAACTAAATTGGTAATAAGTAACTCAAGTCCCGTTTCTTAGTATCCATTCAATCACTCGTTCGGATAACTTCGTGGTATGACTCATAAGTTTCATTCTGATGTAGTATCTTAGGATAACATCTTAAATTATATAGTAATTTTCTTATAAATATTAATAGTATTTTTTTCATCACAAATTAATGTCTTTTTGGTCTTATGCATCATGTCTTTTTATGCTAATAAATCTGAATTAATTTAATAATTTTCTCTTATTTGATTTTATGGTTATTAAGTTTCCACTAATTGTAAGGAAAAAAATAAAAGTAGTTTGAAGGAGCCGAGCCGGCACGGCAAGAAGAAGACAATAGACATTAGCGTAGACTAACTCTAACAAAAAAAATTGGCCTAACTTCATTCATTTCATTTCTGTCAGAAACAAAGCATCATTGGATCTTGTCTTGTCTAAACCCACCACCAACACCAAACTTGTTTGTTACAAAACCCAACAGACCAATAACAAACTTCGATCTTCTTCTTCTTCACTTACTCGTGCACTCATTCAATTCTCGTGCGCGAGTGATGAATGATGCAATAGAATCGACGAGGATCGTGTGAATTCTTTGTTATTATCAAATCAATTGAATATTGATCTAAGAATCGAAGAATAATGGGACTTGGTGGTGATATATGGAAAGCACACTCAGCGATGGCAGTTGTGCAATTATTCACAGGAGGTTATCATGTTATCACCAAATTGGCTCTTAATGTTGGTGTTAATCAAATCGTTTTTTGTGTTTTTCGTGATCTTCTTGCTCTCTCTATTCTTGCTCCCATCGCTTTTTTCCGTGAAAGGTATTCATTCCTATTAACTTTACAATGTCATTGTGTTTAGGGTATGCTTATGTTTGTTATTATCTGTGTTCAATAAACCAAGTAATTATGCTCAACTGCTTGATGAGTTTCACCAAAACACGAACCAATTGTTTATGAGAACCTGAGTTCGATTCCTAGGTGGAAGCAGTTGGTGGCTGTTATAGTCTACTTTTAGTGTGGAACATGACCAACATGAATTAGGTCGTGGAACAATAGTGATTTGTTCAAATTCTGCTATGTTATACTGTGCCACTAATATAAATAAATATATAGCTCCTATTTGATGATACTGATCAATGATCATGTCAAGTTTGATCCTAGGACTGCTCTTCTTATTGCTACGCTATAGTCATAGTTGTCAATTAAGAAGGTGGCTGCTAATTTTGTTTTCTGGCTGGCGTTGTGTACATTTAACTCTGCAACTGTTACATATTCAAACTTCAGTAGTGATATTTTGACTTGCAACTACTTTATATCCTATTCTTGTCATATGCACTTTATTGTAATGCATGAGTATCCTAATATTGCCATGTTGTATTGTATCTAGACGTACAAGGCCACCCCTAACCAAGAGCTTAGTGACATCATTTTTCTTTCTCGGATTAACTGGGTAAGGTTTTTGATGTAGTCACATACTCACTAGTTTTATTATGTTTGACTTATATGCTATCTTATTGATGCATTGGTATTTTGCTTCGTTATTTGTGCTCAGGATATTTGGAAATCATCTTTTGTTTCTTATTGGTTTGAGCTATACTAATCCAACTTATGCTGCTGCAATTCAGCCAGCTACTCCCGTCTTTACATTCTTGTTGGCTATAATGATGGGGTTAGTTTCTCACTTTTGAATTTCTTTCTGTGTTCATTTTGTAGAATGCACAACTCACGCTAATATTGCAGAGATCTGCACATTAATTAAATTCAGATATGCCAGGACATATGATAATGTGTACTTTAATAAACTTATTCATGCAGTACAGAAAGAGTGAACTTGCTAAGATATGAAGGTCTGGCCAAGGTTGGAGGAATTTTGGTATGTGTTCTGGGTGCCTTGGTGATGGTTTTGTACCGTGGTCCGGCACTGGTAGGATATTCAGAAATGGACCTTATATCACACAGTGAAATAACTGCAAGAGGTCAACCAGAGCCATCTGGATGGTTAGTTAGTGGTTTAATGAATCTTGGATTAGACCATTTTCATGTTGGGGTTCTGTGCTTAATAGGAAACTGCATGTGCATGGCTACTTTTCTATCCATTCAGGTACATATCTTTCTATACCCTTTAAATGATTGTTTATTACAGCCGAATTAAGTTAAGGCAAAAAATAGTGATTACTGTCACTTAGCTCCGTTACTTATTTGGTAAGCAGTTAAGCCCCAACTCCCATGTATTATACACATTTGATGACTACAAGAGTCATAGTTGTATGGGCTGGATGAGATGGTTCAGCTGGAAAACCTGCAAACTGGCCTCCAAGGCAGTCTGTTTAGAGCTTTGGTCCAATTTTCACATCAACCTGATCACACCTGCTCGACTTAATCGACCAGAAATGAATATAAGACTGCACCAATTTTGATCACGTAGGGTCTGTTTGGGAGGGGGTTTTGGAGGGTAGGATTTTGGAGGGCTAAGTCTATATTTTGAAATATAATTGATATTTAAAAGAAATTGAAATACAACATGATAAATGATCATATAATACTTCAATCACACTTAATTTGTTTTAAAACACATTATATAGTGTCCGTCCGTAATTTAAAAAAGAAAAGTAAGCCCTCCCCTCCCTTCCCCTCCTTATCCAAACATACCCTTAGTCCTTTCGAATGCTCTCAAGTCACAAGGTGGATGCACCTTTCATGTGGAACCGGAACAATGAGATTAGAATCAGAAAAGTCAATGATTTTATTCAGACATAATTTCAGAATTGAATTCAGATTTCAGACCAAGAATGAGAGTAAGAGGGCATTTTTCTAACCTAAAGAGAAAGAATGTTATTGATTTGCTGAAGAAAAAAAACAGGTTTTTTGGAGCTAAATCTTTTGAAGTATTAAACTCTTCATATACTCAAAATTTATAGTAACGGACACCTCCATTTCTTTTATGATGCTGATTGGACGAAGCCTCTGGTTACTGGAGATCCACTTATGGTTACTGCTCTTGTTGGAGGTAACCTTGAGGGGATTATATTCCAACTTTATACTTAAGTGCCTAATGACCAGGCATTGGAAATATATGTCCCAGCTTGAGGGGATTTTCAGAAATAGCCATTAGTTAAGTGTTATTGGGCTAGGTATATCCCTCCTGTACTGTGCTTTAATTCTTAGTATAAATATAGAGACAGGGAAACTGAAAGCACTGAGTCAATTTGATTCTTAATTTTCTGCAACAATGACAATGAAAAATCCCCTTGTCCGTTCATCTCCATCCAAATAAAGCGATATTTTACACATATTGATGTCTTATTGGATGACCTCCAAAAGTTGTCATTTTTTGTTTTCAGATTGAATGATTTATTAGCAGAATATCATTCAATATTTCTTCGTTGATCAGATTAGTCATGCTTGCTCCTTAATATTTTTTAAAATCTATGGTGATATTGAGGTATTTTATATGTGAAATTCTTATGTTTAATTTATCATCATGGATTATTTTCAGGCTCCAATATTAAAGAAGTATCCTGCAAACCTATCTGTCACAGCATATTCATACTTCTTTGGAGCTTTACTGATGGTAACTACATCATACTTCGTGACCGATGAATCAACTGATTGGAGTTTGACACAGTCTGAAACATTTGCTGTTTTATATGCTGTAAGTAACTACAATTTCAAATCAACCTTCAATGTCATGAGCCGTTATTAGTTATATTGCTAATCATTTTGGTCCATTTTCCCTATTCATTGTTGCTTTTATTTGATACATCAATTTTCATTTTTTTGTGTTCTTGTAATGGAAGCCATCTTTTTAGGAGTCGATGCTGTTATAATACCACCTTTTTTCATAGTGATCCAAGTTTTTGCAAGTGATGAAAATAGAAGAACCACTTTTTTATAAGCTTCCCTTAATTTTGTCTTTTAACTTTGGGTTCAATTTTGAATCTACTAATGATAATATACTTTCCGCTACTTGCTAACTATATGTTGCCACTTCCACCTGTTAGAAAAACAGAAAAGTGAACCCCATTTTGACATTATTTAATCCATTCCCACTTGGTCAGAAAAGCTTTGGTTGTATATAAAATTATTTTTTTCAATTTTCTATATGTGATCTTTTTGTTTGTGTTTCTTTTGATTTGATTTGCTCACTTATAGGATTGGCAAAAAAAACAACAAATCTGTTAGCATTAGATGAATCCAAATGCTTTTGTAAAGCATTTACACCTCTCAAACACTTTTAATACTAGCAACCAAGTAATATGGCACATCATGTTTGTATTAATTATACACCACCGTTTGTGACCTAAGCAACCAGTCTTGGCACTATATAATGATTGGGAAAAGTTATTTTTTGTTTTTCTTTTTTGACTTAAAATTATGTTTTTGTTGGAGCAGCATAATTTTGTAATTGGGGTTTCCTGATATGTTTTGTTGGTTTCTTTCTGTCTAGCCATGCAAGAGTGAGAAAAAAAAACTTAAACCGATACGTATGAAACAGGTCATAGATGTCTATGAAATTTGCATGTTAGGCTGTGTTCTTTCGAGCATGAAAAGAATGGAACTCAAGTTCTCTACAGTTGTGAAATGTTGCAGTCACTCCAGTCGGTGAATGCTGGCTGTTGGATGGAGATTGGACCACTCATATTTAAAATTCATCAAATCAGATTAAAAATACATCATGAAATCTGAGATGTCCGATCTTGTTCCTACAGCTGAGATCTCGATTATTGAAAATGTCGACTGCAGGAAAAATCCATTTCTATAAGAGTGCAAGTATCTTCTGTTCCTAGATTTTAGAACTCAGTGGTCTTGATATTAACTTTTATAAATTATTACTTTGAAGGATATTGTCCATTTAGTTTCTTAAACATGTTTTTCTTCTTTATTCAGGGAATTATTGCATCTGCCCTTAACTATGGAATCATCACATGGAGCAACAAGATCTTGGGCCCAGCCATGGTTGCCCTTTATAATCCACTTCAACCTGGGGCTGCTGCTCTTCTGTCTAGAATTTTTATTGGAAGTCCGATTTACATGGGAAGGTACATCTCTCGTATAACTTCCCACTTATTGATGCATTATTGTCTTAGAATCTTTTTCGACGAACTCCTCAATAGGTACTAACAGAAAAAAGAGATTTTGAAAGAATATAGCAAATAATTGAGTTTTTAAACAATGACTCCTTATATATAAGATGAAATTAGTTTTTACATCTTAATTTTTTTTTTTCTTCCAGAAACTCCTTTATTTAAACACTTACTTAATCTTAATAAGAACTTTTTCATAAGTGGTTGTAAGCCTATTGTCACCTTCTTAATGGCGGTAACACAAAAAAGACACGACACACTTCATTTTTCAGAAAAAACAAATAAATTATTTTATGACCAATGAAATGTCTTAGTTAATTGATTACTTGAGTTTCCCCTACTTTCCTTTTTCTAGTGATATTCTTATACAAGCTTTGTATATTCAAATTGTTTACATTAAGCAATAACTTACACATCATTATTTGCCATATGAAAATTGTACAGCAGATAGATTAATGAAATAATGAAACATGTATGCTTTAGCTTAGCCTGCATGCATAACTTGTGTAAACGATGATTATGCAAGAATTCTTTCTATTTTTTTAACATCCAGAGTGACCGAAATAATTTTATTGTTTAAAGCTACGTAGCACTGAAATTAGTGTCCGACATCGTTCCCGATACCAATGCACGTGTTTACATTCAATCACTTTCATTTTCTTAAATTATTATTAGTGTCTACATGTTGGTGTGTATGGTGTTCGTGTCTATGTTAGTGTTTCATACAATTAAAGTCTTATTTTATCTGAATTATTTGTGCATGATGACAACAGTGTCTTGGGTGGATCTCTAATCATCACTGGTCTGTACGCGGTTACATGGGCATCATATAGGGAAAGACAGGCAGCTGCCGGAGTTATTCCTCATCATAGCTCTAAAAGGGTCGCTGAATCACTTCACAAAACTTCATTTCCTAGAGTTAACATTTTCTCAGGCTTATCTACAAAGCCTTCGGATTGATGAAATGAATTGTGAAAGGCTGTGTAAAAAGTTGTGTCATAATTTTTTCTCTCATTGATATCCTATATACACATATAGCTGGTTAGACGAACTAAAATTAAGAGAATTGAAACTCTAATTTTGTAGGATATATTACAAATTCGACAAGGTTATCTGTTACCTGTGAAAAATACTTCAAAAGAATTTTGTTTTGAAACTCTATGCTATCACTTTTAGACGTTAAATGATAACAAAAATGGTGTCATGGTACTTTGACGGTGTATAGTGTTATTTATTTTGGGCGCACAAATGATCTAAAACTGCATATTTGGATATGCAACCTTCGGTGTTTTTTCTAAGATGGTTGCTCCATAGGCTTCATGTTTCTCAAAATAGACAAAGTAGTCTTATCGGAAGATAACTTTCAATAGAATATTTCCGAAAGAGTAAAAAATACACCGTTGGAAGCTATCTTCCGTTAGAAAAGTTGCACCATGCCTTAAATTCTGGAAACACCAGTGTGACCCATGTGATGAACACCTTCTCTTACTAAACTTGTAGTTGCTTTATAGAAATTGTTGTTCAATTGGGTTGCTTGAAAGCTTTTCTACAAGTAAGACGATTTGTAATCTTCATGCTATATCTTAAATAATGTTTAATAATCATAGCACATAGTAGCCAAAAACATTAAAATCTCATGTGCAACTTGAATAATTATTTTGCATCTTTACAATGTTGATTGTTGATCATCCATTGGAACAACAATTCGATAGGTTCATATCGAGAAGAAACAATTTGTTAGGCTCAAATTGAGAAGACATCCTCCACCAGATGCTTAAAAATCCTATGACCCCTTATTATCAACTACAATTGGACACTAATTGATCCTTGAAAATTGCACTTCTCACAACAAATTTTGCTCATTCCCAACACGAAATTTTTACGGAGCTTATATGAAAGTCAATTCTGCTTTAATCTAACAAAAAAAAAAACATAAACGCATTATGCTTTGTTATTGGTTAGTTTAGAGATGCTTCCGCAGGATCAAGCTCATTTCAAACTTCAAATTTAAATGACATTGCATCTTCCAACTTGTCAAATTAATGGGTTTTAAAAAAAAAAAGAATATCATGCAAAAGTGTCTTCTATGGTTTCAAGTATCATAAAAACAAAAGCAAAAATTATGAAGTTTAAGCCTTCTAAATTAAATTTCCTTAGATCCCAACAAATCCACTTTACGAAAAAAGAAATTGATCTAGAAGAAAAATTAGATAATCAGTTATATATAAGATCATGTTTTTTTGTACTATCAAACAAATCCAAAGAAAATTATCAACAGTCTAAGGCTTACTAATACAAAACCTTACAAAAGAATATAAAATTTAAAAACTACGATTTTGTTTATACGTTTGTAGCTATGTACCTTTTTGAATACTCACCTCACAATGTAGCACCGAAAGAAGGAATTAGAATAACGAATGAATATAATAAACTTTTCTGGTCTTCAATTTCCCATAGAAACAGCAAAATGAAAATTCCAAACAAAAAAACACACATTGAAGGACACTGAAGCAGAAATATGAGACTTTATCTTCGAAAGAAATATATAAAATTGAGACCTTGTATTTCAAAGAACATGGAAGAAGTTAAATGAGCAATACCATAAGACAAAGTGAAGTAAATAACTAGCTATGAGTTCAAAAATGTTTTAAAGTTATTTTTTTTTTAACAATCAAAAATGGAAAAAATTAAGTGTTGGGTAAATGAAATGAAACAATTGACCAACTTGAAAGAATGTGGTATTAATCAGTCAGTCTCAAATTCTTGAAAACAGACGTGCTTGATTACTCCAAATACCATAAAAAACCCTTCCAACTTGATACTAAAAATTTTAAAAGAAGCAAGCATTCTTAGAAGATGACAAATATCAAACTTGCCAAAATACTTAGCTTGCTTTATTATTATCTATAGATCGAGCAACTTTGGAAATACAACAAATTTCTCCAACTCCTATTGTATTTCTTTTCTTAAATCACGTAGACGTAAGGGTGAATAAAATGGACCCACAAATAAATGCAAGTAGGAAGGAAATACAACATGAATTTCATTTTCCCACCACAAACACTTCTTAGAGGCTGCTGGTGTGGTGTGAATTTTAAAATCTTGATAAACTAGGGAGGAAAAAGAGACAGACCAACACAACTTTGTAGTAGGGGTGCTCAAAATTTAATAAACTCAATTAAAAACTGTAAAAGATGCATTTGTTAGAAAAACAACAAATGTAAACAGTTAAAAGATGCATTTGTTGTGTAAAAACTTTATAGCAGTCATTCTTCAATGATTTGATACAAAAATTTGGGGATTTTTTTGATACTTTTGATGAAAGGTGATGGATGTAGGACTAAGGTTGTACTGATTTTAAGAAAAATCGCGACGATAATTAACTACTATATATCAAAAAAAAATAAAAAATTGGGCAACCATTTTCATTTGTGAAATCTAGGCCAATAAAAGACCATAATTGCAAAATAAAATAAAATAAAAGAAACACTTGTTCTTCTTTCTTCTTCTTTGTTTTCACCAAGCTCTGTTCTACAGAGAGATCCAATTCCATCTCTCTCTTACACACACACATCACTGTGCATCTCTCTCTCTCTCTCTGCAAACTTCAAACACACAACACCACACCAGATCTCATCAACTATATGATCACCATCAACAACTCTAGTTCCTTTCCATTCATTTTTCACCTCTAAATCTCACTCTAATCAATTCACTTTCACACTTTCCACATTTCAGAATCCTAATTCACACAAATCACAATGCACTGAAATCTCTCTCTCTCTCTCTCTCTCTCTCATCACAACAAAGCGCCATGGTCTTTGGCAAAACCTCCGGCGGCAAAAGCACCCTCCGTATCTCATCTTCCCTCCAAGATCTCACCTCCTACCGCCACCTCAATCCACAAGATCCAATCTCCACCGTCCATCCAATCACCCAACACCAACAACAACAACAACTTCTCCCAAATTCAACTTTCTCCAAAACCAAACCACCTCAAACTCAAAGCCCAGCCCGCAAAAAATGGTCCCGGCCCATTACCCTCATCTTCTGCCTCCTCTTCCTCATCCTCATCATCTACACAATTTACTCTCACCACCAATCTTCATCTAATAAATACTACGTCGTTTTGGATTCTGGTAGCACCGGTACACGTGTCTATGTTTACAAAGCTGAAATTCAAACTCAAAAAAACGAACACACTTCACTTCCGATTTCGGTTACTTCATTGCGAAACGGGTTAAAGAAAAAATCCGGTTCGCAGAGTGGTCGTGCTTATGATCGTATGGAAACTGAACCGGGTTTAGATAAACTGGTTCATAATGTTACCGGTTTAAAAGGCGCTTTGAAACCGCTCTTAAAATGGGCTATGAAGCAAATTCCTGAAGATTTTCATAAAAGCACTTCTCTTTTTTTATATGCTACTGCTGGTGTTAGGAGATTACCAAATGAAGATTCGAAATGGTTACTTGATAATGCGTGGAATGTTGTTAGGAAAAGTTCCGGTTTTGCTTGTAGGAAAGATTGGGTTAAGATTATTAGTGGGACTGAAGAAGCTTATTTTGGGTGGATTGCTTTGAATTATGATAGTGGGATTTTGGGGGTTAAGCCTAGGAAAGATACTTATGGTGCACTTGATTTAGGTGGGTCGAGTTTGCAAGTTACATTTGAAAGCGATCAAGAACGTTTGAATGGGGAAACTAGTTTGTTTGTTAGGATTGGTGATGTTAATCATCATTTAACGGCGTATTCTTTAGCTGGGTATGGTCTTAATGAAGCATTTGATAAATCGGTTGCATATGTTTTTAAGAAAGGGAAAGTTGGTTTAGGTGGAGTTGTTAAACATCCTTGTTTGCAAAATGGGTTTAAGAATCAGTATACGTGTTCTCGGTGTTTGGTTGGTGAGAGAGGGAATGGAGGGGAGAGTCCGAAAGTTAATGGGAGCGGGAGTGGGAATGTTGTTGGTGGTGGTGGGAAAGTAGTGATGAAGACACCGGTGACTCTTGTAGGTGCGCCAAATTGGCAAGAGTGTAGCGCGATTGCTAAGGTGGCTGTTAATTTGTCGGAATGGTCTGATGTTGGTCAGGGTCTTGATTGTGAAGTGAATCCTTGTGCTTTGCGAGAGAATCTTCCTCGCCCATTGGGTCATTTTTATGTGATTTCGGGGTTTTTTGTGGTGTATAGGTTTTTCAATTTGACTTCTGAGGCTACTATTGATGATGTGTTGGAAAAGGGTAGGGAGTTTTGTGAAAAAAAATGGGACGTGGCTAAGAAAAGTGTTGCTCCACAGCCTTTTATCGAGCAATATTGTTTCAGGGGGCCTTATGTTGCGTCTTTGCTGAGAGAGGGTTTGCATATTACAGATAGACATATAACTGTTGGCTCTGGAAGTATCACTTGGACGCTTGGGGTGGCTTTGTTGGAAGCTGGGAAGTCTTATTCGACCAGATTTGGGCTTCGTGGATTTGACTTGGTTCAGATGAAGATGAATCCTCTGATTCTTATTCCCATTTTGTTACTTTCTCTTATTCTTTTATGTTGCGCTTTATCATGTGTCCTCAAATGGGTGCCAAGATTTTTCCGGAGGCAATACCTTCCCCTTTTCAGGCATAACACCACGTCCAGTTCATCTGTTCTTAATATCCCGTCTCCTTTATGGTTCAAGAGTTGGAGTCCAATTATTTCTGGTAAGCTATTTACATGCGTACAAATTATATATTACATCACCACATAGCTTATTTATCAGAGTTATCCATTCCATTTTACAACTAATGACCCCATAAGTTTAATGGCATGAGGTTGCTGACACATCATCAACAGTTAAGTTAGTGACCTTTGTGCAATTGTTTATTGTAATATGTTGGAAATTCTGCCTCCATTGTGGTTCACCCCTAGCTGCCTAACTGTAGCATTTGGGTTGCCTTCATTGCAGCCTCCAACACCTTCATTGTGTTTGGTGTGAAGGGGTGGATTTAGTCCCACATTGCATAGATATATGGCATGTGTAGTGTTTATAAAGCTTGGGCAGCCCTCACCTTACAAGCCGGTTTTGTAAGGTTGACTTAGGCCTAGCCCAAATTCTAATATGGTATCAAAGCCTATCCAATATGTGTTGAGTCATCTGCTATTATTTTGGAAATAAACTGTAAATAATGTACAACCTTGGACCTAGAAGATATTGTTAGGAAGTTTGAACTATGAAAGTGATTTTTAGTGAAGCATAGATGTGTGAAGTTATCTTTCTTCTCATCTGAATTTGTGTGATGCCTCTCCATTAATACACGTCGCCTCGGTGAAGCATTTGAAACAGAATTATCTTAGTTTGTATCTTGATTCTTGACCCCTTGTTCGGAAAGAACAATGTCCCAGTTTTCAGGGCCTGCTCGATGGCCAAGCTAGGACTTTAGGCCCCAAAATTTTGAGCCAAAAAACGACCTAAAGAATTTCAACTTAGTTATAGAAATATATAGTATACATGATAGATAATTCAGAGATGTTTGTCCAGCTCAATTGGTCAAACTGAAGGCCTCATATCCTCTTAACCTAGATTCAAGTCTTAGTTAACAAAACTTAATTCTTATTTATTAATTTCTGTACGTCATGTGTTATTTTTATTTATTTTAATTTAAAAAGCATCAATATAAAATTTGCTTTAGGCCTCTATAACATTGAAATTTCTATACGCTTTGTGTTCTTTCTATATTTATCAATTTCTATTTCCCCACTCCTAGTCACTAAGGGTCCGTTTGGTTCGAGAGTTTTGGAGGGGAGGGGAGGGAAGGGGAGGGGAGATTTTTAATTTGAAGTGTTTGGTTCAATTTTTAGAAGGGAAGGGAAGGGGAGGGGAGGGGAGCAAATCTCTTTAAAATTTTATTGCATTGCCATAATTATCCTTAAATTAATTTCAAATCTCAATATTAACCTTGTAACAACTTTTATTATTATTAGATTATATTATTTTTGTAACAATCTTATTATTATTATTAGGTTATCTTATTCTTGTAACAATTATTATTATTATTTTGTTATATTTTCCTTGTAACAATTTTTATTATTATATAATCTACCACTCTTAGATGTGTGCTTGTCTTTGTCAGTTTCTGAAATCGTAAAAACAAACAATTTCTTTTATTTAATTAAGTTTAAGGGTAAAACGGTAAAATACTGTTAAAATCCCTCCCCTCCCCTTGTGAACCAAACACACTTTTAATTAAAAATATCTCCCCTCCACTCCCCTCCGTAAAAATCCCTCCCCTCCCCTCCCCTCCTAATTCTCGAACCAAACGGACCCTAAGGCTTTGTTTGCGAGTTTTGAGGGGAAGGAAAGGAAAGGCTAAGGAAGGGAAGGGAAGGAAGGGAGAAAGGAGGGAAAGCCTTCCCCTTGTTTGGGAGTTAAAGAAACCAACAAGGAAAGGAGATGGAGGGCTTATGTGATAATTTTACTATTTCACCATTTTTTCTCTTAAAATCAATACATTATGTTATACTTTGTAATTTATCTTGTAAATTATAATTGAAATTTTGAATTATTATGAGGACAAAATTGTCAATTTGTATGTTTAACCCCCCAAAACCCCCCAATTTGGGGGAACTTTAAAATTGTACAAATTAAGCCGTTCAAAAACCCCCGAAACCTTTCCTTGTTTTTTTAAAACTCCCAAACAAGGGTTAACCTCTCCATAAGCCTTTCCTTCCCCTCCCCTCCCCTCCAAAAACCAACTCGCAAACAAAGCCTAAGTGACTGCCAGATAGTTATCCTGCCATATAACCATCCTTTTACTCAATTAAATAGCTATTACGTAACTATCCTACATATACTAGCTCTCCCTGCTAGTACTCTAGCCATATTTCAGGCTTGTTTTCTGCTAGATCTAGAACTTGGATCATGTTTAAATTTGTGATCTAGTATACCGCAGCCAAACCTTGTCCTCAAGGCTAAGATTAGGAAATTGAGAGTGGGACCTGATTGACTGTAGGTGAATCACCACTCAGTATTGAACAATTTCTCTACTAGTAAGCACTTATTCTGATTCGACTTCATCTTCTATAGCAATCATCTCCATACCACTTGGTTAGTTGGCTTGCAGATGATATCTGCCAACTCCCTTAAGGAGTGAGACAGAAAAGTTGAAGTTGCATGCAACCTCGCCATATTCAACAATAATTTAAAAAGGCTGTAATAAGTTGCTTCCAATTTCTGGTAGAACCTTCTAGAAATTGTGGGTTACGTATGGGGCCTCAATTTAAGAAAGACCACTTCTCCCAATTGAAATTGCATTGGTGACGGTCTCCTGTTCTTGTTTGCACATTTCTTCATTTTGTTATTGCACCCTAGCGAGATTATATTTTAAGCAATACCTGCCCAATGGCGGTGCTATATTGGCCAATCTATCTATAGCATGTTTGAGATTGGCTGCTTCGCACCTCTATTCAGGATTGACGACTATGATCTCTTCTATCTAATACTTTCTCCCCACTGCCTTAACTATAGTCTCGTTACTTAAGAAACTGAGGGACAGTAGGACTTTTCCTGCCATAGAATACTCAAAAAAGGGTTCAGCGGAAAATTGAGATGAAATTTCATTTTGGAATTCCGCCTATAATTCATTCCAATCAGCCCAAATTATTTGTTGTTCAGCAGTTAAACATTTCAAATAGCTTCGAAGCACCTGCTCAAAACTTCTGTTTGCTTCTGGGTGATAGGAAGAACTGATGGAATCAGAGACCGCATAGGAAACGGTAAGAGTAACCGTCTAATGGTAGTTAAAGTTAGGAAAAAAATTAGTGATAGACATATTAGCAAACATATTAGCCACCACTATAATCTTCATGAAGCCGTATAATCTCCGTAGCAAACATATTAGCCACAATATTGGCTATATAAGGGTGTTTAATAAGATGAAATGAACATATTTTGACTATACTTTGGATTTAGGAAGTCTTAAATTAAAATCTTTAAGATAAATTTTCCCATATTAGATCCAGTGTAAGCAATGGGGGAAGTAGTCCCCCAAGGGGTTGTGGCTGCATGTTTGTGTCTTTGACACATCACAGAACTTTACCAAGTCCAATAAAGATTTTCATCAATCTTCTATTGGTCCTGAAAAACCTGAAATTTCCACCCGAAGGAGCAGAGTCAAATTCCTTTCGAATTACTGCAATATAATGATGAAGCTAAAATTACAGTCTTTAAGAGGATCCCAGATTCAATATATATGCAAACTTGGGCATTTAACTTATATATGTCCTGGTTTGATTGGCGAGTGTTGGAAAAAGTTAGATGGTTGCCAGGAATAACAGCATTTCACGCCTTACGCTCATGTAATTTGTAGATTCATGTACTGTGATTTAATCCACGCACTTTGGGAAATTGAACTTGAATTTATTTTCCTTGTAAATGTAAACATGTAATACATTGTAAAGGGGTTATGGTATAATAATAAAATTTGCTGAGTGCTAATTACACACTCAAGCATTTCACAATTCCTTCTGTCTAAACTCTTGATACAATCTGTGTAGAGTATTGGAAATGATTCTTTATGATTGAGCTTTGAAGATAATGTACCTATGTTATTGTAGGAGAGTCAAGAACAAAGACACCACTCAGCCCAACTATCGCAGGTTCACAAGATAGACCATTTAGCCTGGGACATGGTCTTGGTGATAACAGTGCAGGCATCCAGATGATGGAATCTTCCTTTTACCCGGCAGCTAGTAGTGTCTCGCACAGTTATTCCTCTACCAATTTAGGGCAGATGCCGTTTGACAGTAGTAATATAGGGACCTTCTGGAAGCCCCACAGAAGTCAGATGCGTCTGCAGAGTAGAAGATCGCAATCTCGAGAAGACTTGAATTCGTCAGTGGCTGATGCACACATGGTGAATGTTTAGGGCCTCATCTTCTGGACATTGGTATGATTACACTAATATCTTCTCGAATGTTTCATTTTTATATAGAAAAACTTTTTTTTTTTTTTTATAGTTTTGCTTTATCTATTCTTTATAGGCATTCTTTTTGTAACATAAAAATAGTTAGCCTTATAGGTAAATACTAGTAAAGCACATGCTTATTTTTGTCAATTGTTCTTTCTATATTTATATTGGAGTTATTAGTGCAAGAGCCTTCCCTGTGCTTAATAAGATTTCCACCCATTTCTTCAATGTTTGTAATTTTTGGATTACACTTGTACCTCAATTTTATGGCAGGCTGAGTTGTTGTCCAATCAATTGAAGATGCAATTTTTCTGGGCATTGTACTGTCATCAGAAATCATTGTTATTCACTAAAGGATATTTTTGGGTCCATACCATGTGTTATTTCTCTTTAATATTCATTGCAAATTATAAAGGGTTTGTACATGTCCCGGCATTTCAGTTTTTGTCGTGGAGATTGATCGAGGAGACTGAAGAAGAGCTGGCAAGAATATGTTTAATTCCAAACTAATTTGCTTCCCTGGATCTCACTTCTACATCAAATTCCTCCACAAGCTTCCTTGCACGAATGAGCACTCTTGTTCCATCATTCCTTACCACTCTCCTGCAACAGCTACTGATGTTTCCATGTTCTGCCTCGACTGTACAGGTTTCCGGTGGTCATAAGCCTTCAAAGCACCCGAGTCCATTGAGCTTGAGAAGCTCATCAACCTGCTAAGATAAATTAATTTGTGACTTTGTTCTCATACCATTTTTTGGACTAATAAATCACCATTACTTACTAATTAGAATCTCCCCTTGTTTCGAAAGTGAATGATGGCCGAGAAAAACACTTGGAAAACATAAACCACTGGGAGAAGTTGTAACATAATACTACAATGCTCACATCTTATACATCTAATAATTATATTTAGTCATTGACAAAAAATAAATAAATAATTATATTTAGTTGTATTTTGCTAGCAATTTAACTCCTAAATAAGGAATATGTCTCTGAAGAACACATTTGAACTAGGGGTGGGCATGGTTCAGTTCGGGATGAAAATTGAACTGAATTGTTTGCTAAATTTAAAATAACCGAACTGAATTGTTTGCATTTCGAATTGAACTGAACTATTCCGAACTGAACTGAACTGTTATTATTGATACCTTTGAAAAAAACAAATGAAATTGAATTTTAGTTACCGAATTGAACTGAACTGTTTTGAATCGAACTGTACTGTTTCAGTTCAGTTTCAGAACTATTAGTAATAATTCAGTTTTTTTTTTTTTTTTTTTGGTTCAGTTCAATTTTTGGTTTTTTTGCCCACCCCTAATTTGAACATCTATACGAAAATGCATTTCCATCATGTATAGTGTTGTATTTCTTTTTTATTTCAAAATATGGAATATTTATTTTGATAATATTCTGTAGGAATATTTTTGGATTTGTTTTAAGTTTTAGCAATTATTTATTGGTGTCTTCTATAGAGTAAAACATAATCTTTGCATATAAGGAATAATCAACTGAGTGCAATTTTTATTTTATTTTTATAATAAAATTTTTAGGGTGAGGGAGATGGTGTCTTGGTTTAAGGCAAGAAAGTATTTACATTTACTTTCTTGCAAGGGAACCAGTGAGACCTCTGTGTGTTAGATCTGTCTTTCTACTACTAGATCAAAACCTTTCGAGTTAATTGAAAACCTCTGGGTGTACCATTCCGGATGGGCAAGAAACATTGTTTTTCCACGTTTAGAATGGTGCACCAGACATATTTGGTTTTCTAAAAATGCATATGGGAACCGAGGTAACTTTTTAGGAAATGTTTTGATTATGATGGGTAAATACCAAAAAATGCATACAGGGCTAATATAAAAAAATTACTGGAAACTTTAGCAAGCTCACGACTCTTCTTGTCCCCCTGAATGAGAGTGGACATCGGCATTGATCATGTCAAGTTTTCATTCATGAGAAATAAGGACGAGTGACAACATCTACTTTCAAAAGGAAGGAGACATAGCCGGCCGTGCTGAAATGTCGTCGTTGGTTCTATGTAGATCATTTATCGAATATTTTTTATTTTAAAATAGATTTTAATTTGAAGATGTTGCCTGAATACATAACATTTAAACTTAAATTTAACAACAAATGGATTCATCATCAGAAGCTCTACATTGCGGAACTATTTCTTCTTAACTAAAAGGATAACCCCGCAAGAGTTATATAAAACAGGTTTTTTCTTTGGACTACTGGTGAGAGACATGGATTGAATACATAATTAAAAGAATCCATTTGCTGACTTGTGCATAGAAACACATTAAGACATACAAATCTTCAAAGTATAGGCATTATGAAGAGCAACTTTTAATAATTGACACAAATAAATAACTTTATGCTTAATCTTCTTTGAATAAAAAGATATTGTGTTTCAATTCAACATTTGAAATCCCAAATCAATGAAACATGTTTTGATGGTAATTTATCATTTATGCAGACATGTATAACAACAATAATTAGCATAGTACCTTCTATTTACTTTCAGCACCTCAGACAACATAGCAACCAGATGATTTAGCAAATTGAACAAGTTGACTTAATGTATAAATAAATCAGTATCAGATGTACCAAAAGATATTTCCAAGCTACTATACTACTCCCTCCGTCCCAAATTGTATAACGTTTTGGCCATTTCACACATATTAAGAAATGTAATTAATATTGTGTGGGAAAGAGATATTATGAGTTATTTTACAAAATTGTCCTTAATAAATGATATGAGAAAGATAAATGAAGGAATTGAAAGAAGACAGAGTAATAAATAGTTAAGGATATAATATGAAAAGTAACATTAATATTTCACTGGTATTGTAAAGCGACATACAATTTAGGATAAATATTTTTTTCTAAAATGACATACAATTTTGGACGGAGGGAGTATTTTAGAAAAGTGCATTTAAAAACTTACTAATAGACTGAATACTATTTATGCCCGTAAATAAACTCAAATAAGCAAATCCAAGCAGACCCCAATGCGATAAAATACACAAATTAAGCCATAATTAAACTCGAACAATAATTTATTATCATGTCATGCATGCACCAGCTTCAGTAGATTGTTATCTTGACTTGTATCCAAGTAATCATGTAGAACTGCTATTTTAAGGCCCGGGGGTCTAACACCGCAACAATCTTCGACAATTCTAAATTCCTCACCACCAATTCATCTCCTTCACTGTGAATATGCTCTAATTATTCCCATTTCCCATGTAAACAACAATGACAATGTAAATCCACCCCAGGTGTTGAAATCCACAATCTTAGCTCTCTCATCATTTGTAATGTAAACATCAAACACATAGTTTTCTGACTCAAATTTAGTTCTCACATAATTGTTGAAAAATCCTCGTATCTGTAATAGGAAATCATTCTTCTTTTCAAGAAGAACAGGATAAAAAGTAGTAACCTCTCGCTGAGAGATTCCAACTAATTTCTGATTCTACATTAAGCACTTAAACTCCATCTCTGGCTTAAGGGACGGATACCATATTATCATTTACGTATAATAAGGAAGAAATTATGCGGTCTAGATGAAGATTTATCATGGCAAGAGTCATTAGCATAAGGCACAAGTCATGGACTAATGAGTTGGATGCTTGGAAAAGAAGTGCAATCTCACTGAAAGTGGTGCAGCCAAGAGTTCCCTTACATTAATATAATGTTGTAGGTACGAGAGATGAAATATGAAAAATGAAGTTATACGTGTGATGGGAGCTGGGAAACCCACATTTACGTGTCGGTGTCGTTTACGTGTCTGCGTTGTGTTTGTGTCTGTGTTTGTGTTTGCTTCATTGGTTGCAGCTAATAGTTGGCTAAAATATAATAATATTGTTGGCTCTGGGAATTTGCATGACAATGTAAGGACTCATTCATGCCGTTGATTCAAATTGTGATGTGCATATTCTCCATTTGTTTAGGTTACAGGGGAATCCAGGAAAAAAATACCAGTATCTGTGTTTTGCTGAAAACTTTTGTGCCTGTTACTCTTTCTTTTACGATTTCGTCAACAAAGGGGAACAACTCTGTGTAAGGCCATACACTTTCTTGCTGTGTTTTTATTTTTCTTATTCAATTAATTATAAGCATTCTTATCACTCTAAGCTGAAGTATACAATAAATGTGCATTGTATGTGTGCGTGTGTTTTTCAGTGTAAACATCAATTAGCTGCAAGATTTGCTGCATAATTAGGATCATAGATTGAAGTCAAGGTATCTGATGAGGAATTAGCTTTGTTGCTATCCAAACTATAGCCCTTTTGTTACTCAACATTGGCGGTTATCAACTTCATACATTATTCCTTAAAATGCCTAATGCATCATGTTTGTTGAATATGCAAATGTTAGTAAGTTAGTAGTTATATTAGTTGCCAGGGTTCCAGAACTTCTTCAATGTCTCTTGGCTCCCCGGTCGAGCTACCGTGGTTCACATTAATGCAGCATGTATTCTAGAGGATCTGAATTTGGCCTTTATGATATTACTGTGAAGAAAGATGAACAAATAAAAGGAAAAAAGAAAAATACAATGATGGATAAAGCTGTTTCATTTTAATAAGTGATTACATAAGTTTTTTGGGCGCAATGATACACCACCATGCAAAGTAAAAACATAGTAAAGATGTTGGATTACATTTGAGTATCAAAGACTGAAAATGAACACTGCTCCCTTCATATGACGGCTACAAGGAGCGTGAAGATATATATGCATTCAAATCTGTTATGCAAAAGAGGATGGAGGTTCTACAACATAGTTGGTCTCACAATGATGCGCATCAGAAACTTGTCACCTAGTTTAAAGGCTAGTGGGGCTATACAGAGGGATACCCCAACATGGAATGTTGTGTGTGATATCCTTAGGGAGGCTAGTAGTGCCTTGGCAGAGGTGGATGAAGTCTATGGCAGACATGGTAGGATTTGTATTTGTGTAATATTTACTGATATACGGTCTAGGATGCACCGACAGTTCGTGTTGAATAGAATGCGTTGAAACTTATATAAATTTCTGTGTTTGATTCATGATCATTCATAAACCACCTTACCCAGTCAAAATGAATTCAAACATAGTTGCAGTTTACTATAAGCGGTAAACCAAATTTGTTTAAGATCAATGATAATGTTACATTTTATGATACAAAAAGCCAACTAAATGGTCGCCTCAATTATGATAATACGTTAGTGTTGAGTATCTCCGTTGACAAAAAATTTCATGGTACGTTATGTGTTCATGACTATCGCTACAAAATATTGATCATGGACTGAAAGCTGCCAATAAACCCAAAAAGAAATTTGCTCTTTATACATCTAGTAATTATTCGCAGACACCTCAAACTATTAAAACTACCATCAACGATATCTAAAGAGCAATTATTAGGTGTCTAAAGAGGAAATCCCACCCAAGAATTGTATGACGAGTGCAGAAACGAGTCTCCTAAATCCAACGGAGACAATTTAGTTCATTGAAGCTACAGTTCTTTAAAAAGTTGGAATTGTTAATGCTATTGTAGTATTGTTAAAAGCGAACCATAGTTTTTTTTTTTTTTTTGAAGGAACACATTCATCATCTATGATACTATTTGATAGAATTTAGGAATAATCGATTGTTATAATTCTTCCACAAACGATGACTTATCTTGTTTAAAGTAAACAAATCCATGCACACCATAATTTGCTTTTGAATGCCATTGGAAAATTGAATTTCACATTGTCTCATGCATCATAATAGCTCCCTATTAAATCCACCTGCAAAATAATGTTTGTGTGTGTGTGTTAGCACTTTGTTGTTCCATTGGATACTAATGTAAGTGAAATTATAAAATGACGTGGTTGAATTGACTTATTTAAATTTATCTATTAGCATAATCATTTATAAGTATGTTTGAGAGAGCTTATGGAAACAACTCATGACATGTTCATGAGTTGTTTTTAGTTTCTTTTGGCAAGTTCTCTATAATAGCATATGAAAACAACTTATAACTTATACAAAAATAGTTCGACTTTATTTTAGTTTTTGCTATAGAAATCGTTCCCACATAAGCACTTAAACAATAGTTGTTTATGTTATAAACGTCTAATTAGGACGAATAAATTGTAAAATATTATAACCAAATAGGACGAATTTTTTTTGAGGAAATTGTAGAATATTATAACCAGACAAATTAATTGTATGTTTTTTTTTTTTCAGGAAAAATAAATTGTATGCCATAAACACTTAATCAAGTTATTCATCCAAATAGGACGAATAAATTCTATTATTTTTAGAGATAATTATAATATTTTATAAATTGTTGCACAATTTTATTAAAAAATATAAAAACTACGTATTAAAACTAAGAACCAAAATGAGGATTTTTTTTAAGGGATTTTTGAAGGACTAAATTTTTTGAGAGAATTTTTTTTTTTTTTTTTCTGTTTTGAGAGGAAGTGTCCCATTCCTCCTTAACTTGAGCTTATTTTATGTACCTACCTCCTTCCCTTGTTTAATTGGTTAGTTTATTTTATTTTATTTTCTCTTATTATAACAAAAAAATATTTTTTTGTTTGTAAAAAAAGAAATAGTTTTTTCTTTTTCATTTTGACTTAATTGCAGTTTTGCCCCCTATTTTGACTCAAACTGTATTTTATCCCTCTTATTTTAAAACTCGGAATTTCACACCCCCAGTTTAATGTTTTTTAGAGTTTTGCCCTCCCTATTTTAAAAATCAGAATTTTACCCCTAGTTCAATATTTTTCAGGATTTGGCTGATGTGTCCGTGTTGACGTGACTTAAATAATATTTAAAAAAGAATCCACCTATTTAAATTATTTATATTAAATATTCTAAATTAAAAAAAAAGAAAAAAATCAATAAATAAAAAAATGTAACAATAATAATAATAATAATAATTTTACGCATATATTAAAATCCAAAAAATCATTCTTCATCTGATTTACACATACACCAAAATCCAAAAAATCATTTCGATAACATTTCCTTCCATTTATTTTTAATGGGATTTTTTCCCTACTTTTTATCTCCATTTTCTAGTATTTTTACTGCTTTTTTCCCCTTCTAGTTTTATAATTTTTGGTTTTATAATTCTTGCTTTTTTTCAGAATTTTTTCTGTGCATTTTTTTTTTTTTGGATTTTGGTGTGTACGTATAAGCAAAATGATTTTTTTTTAAAGAAATATAAGCAAAATGATTTTTTTTTTTTAAAAATATAAGCAAAATGAATATTATTAAATGAATATTATTATAATTATAAGTTACATTTTTTATTTATTGATTTTTGTCCCTTTTTTTAATTCAGAATATTTAATGTAAATAATTTAAATAGGAGGATACTTTTTTAGTATTATTTAAGCCACTTGTTCAAAAAATATATATTATTTAAGCCGCGTCAACACCGCCACATCAGCCAAATCTTGAAAAATATTGAACTGGGAGTAAAATTTCAATTTTTAAAATGGGGGGGGGGGGGGGGGCAAAACTCCGAAAAACATTAAACTAAGGTAAAATTCCGAGTTTTAAAATAGGGGGTAAAATCCAGTTCGAGTCAAAATAGAGGGCAAAACTGTATTTAAGCCTTTCATTTTTATTATTATTAATGCATAATTTTTTTTAAGGCATTTAAGACATAAGTTTTGTCTCTTTGGTGGAAGAATTTTGCCCATTTTTTTAATAAATAAATAAATCACCAGTGAAAATGAGAGTTTGACCAAATTTTCATATTCATTACTTGAGAATCACTTCCGACTCTTGCTGTGTTGTCGTCGTCAGCGGCGGTAGTGGGAAAAATGTCGCGGCGGACGATGGAGTGGGCGGCGAAGTCGGACCACCTTCACGGCATACCACGCAAAGTCGTAATAGCAGCAGTCGGTTCCTTCGCGAAAACAGTTTCATCTCTCATCAACACAACCTTCGTTCATAACGCCGACACTCTCCTCCGCCTCGTTCGTTCCAGACCCAAAGGCATCCCCCTCATCACCGTCAGCAATCACATGTCAACTTTGGATGATCCGGCGATGTGGGGATTTAAGGGTTTTCCTATCTTTGATACTAAGTTAGCGAGATGGGTTCTTGCTGCTGAAGATATCTGTTTTAGAAATCCACTTTATTCATATGTTTTTCGCACCGGTAACTTTACTTTTCACATTTGCTCATTACTTTTAATTTTATTTGTAATGTATACTTAGCTTGAGTTGATTTCAATGTTTTCCATAGCAAATTGCGAAAAATACTATATATACATATTTGATTTTCATCTTATTGTCACCAAGATAGTTTACAGAAACAGAGTTTAAACGATGTTTCTCTTCGATTTAGTGTTGTCAAATAACAGCTATAACGAAGTAGTGGAATTTGAAAAATAGCTATTGTTCCGTGTTGGAAATTCCACATTCATTGTGGTCTGTCCCTAGTCCCCTAATTGCGGCTTTTAGGTTGCCTTCACTGTATTGGGTTTGAAGGTGGATTTAGACCCACATTGCTTAGAGATGTGGCATGTGTAGTGTTTATAAAACATGGGCAGCCTTCCCCTTACACACCGGTTTTGTAAGGATGAGTTAGGGCCCAAATGCAATTTCTAAGATTCCGCGATATTCTATACTTTATTTAGTACAAATATTGTCGAATAATGGCTATAGTGGTGCTATAGCATTGTAGCGTAGTTGAATTTGAACAAACTTATATTTTCCACGATCTCTGATTGACATCACTGCTTCCATTATAGAAACAACTTATACATAAGCTCTTATGTGGCAAACACTTAATTAAGTTGTTTATCCAAATGCTCTCTTATTGTATTTTATTAACCATGTTAATGTATAGTTGAGTGTGTGCATCAAGAAGATAGGTTCAATAAAATATTGTTTTCCCTGATAAGATAGGATGGGATAGGAACACGTGGGCAATTTACCTTCCTGCTAGAATGCTCCAACAAAGAAAGTGTATCGGCGTTTCTCAACCCTTGACTATTATGGTGAAATTTAATTATGAGTCACATAAAAAAAACCAAATTGGTGACGATTCATTATATAGAACAAATTTTGAAATCAAGGGCATTCTTCATTGAACACAGTTGCTTGAATTTAGATTGTGCTTGTCCAATCCCTGTAGTACTTCAGATGAAGTCCTTTTGTGCATTGTCTATATTTCAGTAGTATTGAATTAATTCCTTTTCTCTTTGCAAAACTAAACTTGAACTAATTGGAAGGTTACAATGTAATGCTCTATTACTATTTACTGTAAGTGGTTTTAGCTTATTGATTTATGCATCAAAAAACCCTGAAATTTTTTCTTTGCTTTTGTAGATTATTGTAGTATTGTTGTTTCTAAAATAGTAACGTTCACAGGAAAATGCATACCTATTACAAGAGGTGGGGGGATTTATCAAAAGCACATGAATGAAGCGCTTGGGCGCTTAAATGATGGAGAATGGGTATCTATGTAACATTTATAACCTTCTTCCCTCCACACAAGCATAACTCTTTTACGATGATAATTTGGGTAATTTATATCATGTTTTGATTATTATGGCCCTCTAATATTGCTAAAAGTTTTTACTGTCCTTGCTTTTTTCCGGTTGTTGATGTTAAATGGACATGTTTTTCGAGTCTAATTTTCTGTTAGTAGCCAGAATATGAGATGATCCTAGAGGACAGATAGTAGAGACCTATTGTCTCATGGGCCAAACACTTGAAAGGAAAGGTTTACACAAGATTGCCTAAGAAAGTGGTTGGGACGGGCTGAGTGGGAATGAATATTCAGGAGAGGTTTTTTAGAGTAGAAAGTGAATAATTCTTCTTGTGTTATGCTCTATGTGTGATTTGTTTTTATAGTTTTTCAATTTTTTCTTTTAGAGTAGAAAGTGAAAAAAAATTTTTTGAGGGAACTACATTAATTTTTTATTTTTCTCATGTTGTTTTTGATGCATTTATGGGCTGAATTGGAGAAGAGTAGAGGTGCAAAGAAGGAAATAAATCTCTATTTACTTTATTTTCAAATAGTGTAAAATGAACTTTTTCACAGTAAATCTCCACGAAGCTTGATCAGTGTTGGTTTTCCTTTTTATTTGGTAAACAATTTTCCTTGTGTGAGTTTAAACTTTAGAATGCGCGTTTCTTTCGTAAAAAGAAAATGCCACTGTGGTTTAGTGGGAAGGAACACATTTTCCTTTTAGTCAAATCAAGCTCAAGATGTTTCCTATTTTTTGTGAAAATGAGATATTCTTTTATATTTTAATAAACTGTCATTCTGGCTGTTTGTCTTTGAAAATGTGGGTGAGTAACCGAGTTTTATTGTGTTTATGAGTGTTTAACGCCTCAACGTCACCAGATTTTTTTATCACTTAATAATATTTTCAATTTATGTATAATTTAATGAGAAGCTGATTATTTTATAAAAGACTTCATCAACTATTCTCTACTCTCAAACATTGGGTGATCGGCGTCCACCACAAGTAGTTAATAGAAGTATAGGATAAACGGGTTTGGGGCTTTGAAGGACCAAACTTTCTCCCTTCTTTTTTTGTCAGTTGTTAGACTCATAAGCCTATTGTTTTTTATGTTTTATTTGACTGTTTGATTTGAATGACCATTGGGTGTTTGACAATTGATTAAGAACAAAAGCTATAGAAAATTGGATAATATCGCACTGATTACATAGGTAAAATCAGAGGCCATTGACTTTCCACAATTGAGTCTCGTTAGCAATCATATCATCTTTCCTTGCTTTTTATTTTACGTTTTGTGTTAACTTCAATTGGTTTTTTCAACTCTTTTCCAATTTCCTAAATAACGCAGGGAGGATATTTTGGAAACTGGTTCTTGCTAACCAATCCTTTTGGGTACACTATTTTCTGGTCACTTGTACTCCTCTATTACTTTTTGGCAGGGTACACACTTGACCTCCTATGTAACTTCTATGAAGATGCATGCAGTAATTTGATATACCAGAACTAAAAGATACCAAGTTTCGGAAGTTTCTGAATATAGTGCTTAAAAAGATTGATATTGCATTTTAGTACCCCAAATAGAAAATTTTCTGTACTGGTACAACATATCTCATCTGACACATCATTTATGAATTTTGCTATTGCAGCTGCATACTTTTCCAGAAGGAAAAGTTCATCAAGACGATGCACCTATAAGGCGATTGAAATGGGGAACTGCTAGTCTAATTGTCCGTGCACCTATAACTCCGATTGTATTGCCAATTGTTCATCATGGTTTTCATGAGGTAACTTACAGCATCCCTCTTTCCTCTAGTACCTTTGGAGTTCTAGGATTGCCTTATATACCATTTGTAGCACTTCTAATTGATCTTGTCTGTTATAGTAAGAGAGTCTAATGTAAGTCATTGTATTTAGTTGTCAGACATTTGGAATTGGAGCATTTGAATATTGTAAATCAACAATATTTTATTACAATGAACACAATTTTAATATTACTGATAAAATTATGATGCAAAATAATCATTTTAATTAGAACTGGGAAGATAGTATGAGCATGTATCGATGCTTCAATGACTAAATGAAGAGTTGAACAATGAGTCAATAAGCCTTGATATATGTCCTGTCATTTTCTAATTATTTGGCATTGTAATTTACACATTTTAGGTTTGATCTTGTCAGGATCTTTTTCTTAATGCTTGCTTTCTTCCCAAGAATTTCATTACATTATAAATTTGTCGTAACAAAAGGCTTATATCAATTCTTGTTATTATCTATTGCAAGAGATTAGAGATCAAAGGATTGCTACTTGTGAGAATTATTGAAGGAGCAATTCTTTCATGAGCATATGCCCATTGAATATGACCAATCAAAAGATTAAGATAATATTTTTATTTTTTGAGTTTTGACTCAGATAAATTTGTTATTAAAATAATTGAAATAACTTCATCAAAATGTTTTATGTATTTTTATTATTGTTTTAATATATCTTAAGCATATGATTGGTTATCCAATAGGCAATGTGCTCATAGTAACCCTTACAACGTACAAGAATTCTTTTTCTCTGCATGACGGGATCTGCAATTGTCTTAATGCTATTGTGATGCATATTTAAAAACTTGAGCGATTTTGAAGATTTCTGACTCTTTTTCCATATTTCTTTTATTATGTTCTGCATAAGAGATTTGATTCTGTCATTACTCTTATGATTCTTGTTTAAAAAATGTTGCATATGCCTAACCGTTGCTATGCAGGTATCTTCATCATTGTTTCTGTGCATGTTTTTGCGCTGTCGTATTGTGGCATTGTATACTAAATTTTAATTCCGTTATGCTTATTCTGGTTTCTAATGTAAATTTCTGCTTATGTTTTCTAGGTGATGCCAGAGAAATATATGTTTGGTAGACGGCCTCCTTTACCATTATGCAATAAGAAGATTAACATAATTATTGGCGATCCAATTGAATTTGACCTTCCAGCAATGAGTGAAATGGCTATTGCCCAGTCTCGGAATGATTCATTCCCTACTATTGGGTGGCCCAGAACTTCCGATGGTTTGGATGAGGCAGCTCAACGACATCTGTACACTACACTTTCAGAGAAAATTCGTGTTGCCATGGAGAAATTAAGATGTTATGGTAAAAGTTTTCTGAAGTCTTAAGTTAAACCCCACCTAAGCCTTTTAAGATGCCACAAATTTGTTCATTGTATTGTATCATTCTTTGTTTAGTTGACGGTTGAGTGAGAACTGTCAACCTGGGATTCTTAAAGTCGAGTTAGCAATATAATATTTAAGTTTTGTAGGGCCATGGCCCATAGACTACCCTCCATGTAATGCCTAAAATTAGATAGGGTAATATTTGAATACTAATTTTTTCAGAGAAGGTAAACAAGTTTTAGCTCAATCCTCAGGTAGGCTAAGGGATAAATACTAGTTAGTAGTTTTGGAGTTTTATAAGAAACATGCATGCATTTTTCTCCTTTGCATTTTATTAGTGCCTTGTCATTTGTTGTGTGAGTCTATGAGATATAAATAAACAGCCGCGATTCGCAGTTCCGGTTGGGATGCGGTTCAAACTGGCCTTGTTCATTTCTGTGTATCGTACAAATCCTATAATACATGATCTCATAAAATGTCATGTGCTCCTTGGTTATTACTCCTCATGGTACTGGCCCTATTTAGTTTGTTCCCTTCTTTTGTGGTGCAGAAAAGCACTGGTTGTTTTGCTGATTAATAATTCACAGCAAACAAAGTGCAAGGGAAGCACCATTCATTGAGTGTACTGTTAGCAGAAAAGATTTCACTTGGTTGGGTCCATCAGACTCTGTTATCCATCAATGATTACACCATTTTCAAAATTGAACTTGCTGTTTCTGATTACCTCATTTCCAAAATTACTGGTTATGAATGACAGTGACAGTGAGAGGTAGTATTGCCCAATGAAAATTGTACTATTTCATATTTTGTTTTTAGTTTTCTGTTATTATTCAGTGGTGAAGTTTCATATGGTCCTACTAGAAAGTATGAGGTTAATATCGGACTTCACTTTCAATAATAGAGCTAGTTTGAGAAATAATGAACTAGTACATTGTTTATTTTAATAAAAAAAGTGTACATTGTTTACATTTCTCTTTGCATACAGGCAAGTCATTTTCAATATGAAGAAATGGTATATTGTTTAAATAAAGAGCTCATGTTAAAGGAGCAATGATTAATTATCATTATTTAGATTTTTTTTACCATCTTTAAATCTAGATTTCTACATGCAAGTTTCTAACGGAGATCACAATCATTTCAATTAGAACAAGTTTCATTAATCACAACAAAAATTCTCAAAGTGGTTACCAAACTGCCTTTGCCAACAACTATTGGTCATTTCAATCAAAGCTTGAAATCACAATCATTTTACGTGTTTTTTTCTCCTTTCAATTGGTCCACCAAATTGAAGAATCAAGACTTAATAGGGTTTCTCCTCAACTTTTTCATGCTTGTATTAATTGTCAATGAAGACCCTTATGTTATGGATAGGAGTACTTCTCTGGTTGTTGGTTTAGAGTAACTTCAAAGTTTGGCTTTTATAACTACTTTTAGTGAGTGTTTGTTAATTCCACATCAAAACACCAATAGACACACATCTAAGGCAAACTTCATAGCTTCTCGAATTCACGGCAAAATATGACATTGGGATGTGGTTTTGCGGTTGTCGTGGTTTCCACGATGAGTAGTGATATTTGTACAACTCTTTTGTACAACCTTTATGACAACTTTGTTTTTCTATCTTTTGATTGGTAAAAAATAACAGAGAGAGAAAAAGAAAGAAAGAATAAAAACATAATGTGAATATGAAAGAGAAAGTTATCAAAAAGTTGTTAAAAAATTATTGTACAAATATCATTTCTCTTCCACAATATAGTTCAATGGATGTAAAATTAAGCTAAAGTAGCTATTTTCGTGAGTGTTATAAATTGACATTAATTAGTCCATGTTTTGTCACTCACTTTCTAATCACAAGATAAACACTTTTGTTTCATTTCACATGCTAAGGCCGGCAACGTGGGCAATGTATTGTGCCTACCTACAACTTTAACTTTTTTTTACTCCAACTTTAGCTGTTAGATTATAAAAAAAAAAATAGATTGAAGATATTTTTGTTTTTCATTAGACTATAGATATTATTTCTACCAAGTTTAAGAATAAAGTTTAATGGTTGTATTTCCCATTTAGGTTGATTCACTTGGATTTATTGGATCAGGTTTTATGTTTCCCGATTTATATATATATATATATTTAATAATATATATGAGCACTTGACAAATGTAGGTTTAGAGTGAGGTGTCAACTTCATTGGAACGTCCTTTATTCCTTACATGTCATTTTGCTTTTAATTTAGAAAAAAAAAAAGTTTATTAGAAGAAAAATTTCAAATAACATTGTATTTAACATTAAACTTTTGATGTTAAAGTATCATTTTCCTTATTTTTAACATATTATAGTCACAGTTTGTAGAAAAAAAACATTATAATCATAATATTTATAAAATAAATATTATGATTATTTTATAATATTTATTTTATAAATATTATGATTATTATAATTACTTTTTTATTAATGCCTAAATTAACATTATTAATATAAGATGAAATGATGTGATAAATTGAAAGATGAAATAAAATATTTATAGTAGATAAAATAATATATTTTAATTAATTAAATTAAAAATAAAATTCAAAAAATTGGCTCAAAACACGTTGTCCCAAGCACCACAAGGTACAACTCTACTCCAAGTAGAGGGATATTTAAAAAAATTTAAGAAAAAACCTAAAATACCACACAAGTCAACATGTAGTGGTAGTTAAGAATTTTGAAAAAAAATATTGAAGATACCCAGAGAGGTATAATAAGGACGAAATTTTCGTCACTTTTGAGGGTACCCCGTAACTTCAAGTTGAGTGGTACCAGAGACATCTGAAAAAGTATGGTAGTTTTGAATTTTTTAGCAAAAAGTAGGGGGAAAAAAAAATTCGCCCCTTTCCAACAAAAAAAGGATAGATTGAAAGGAGAGAGAAGATGGATGAAAATGATGAGTTATAAAGAGAAAAAAATAATTAAAATATAGATATGTAGAAGTAGAAATGAGTTGCTATAGAAGGATGTTATGAAGTTTTGTAGGACATATTCCAGATCCGATAATTTTTTCATACATGCACGAATTTTTTTTTTTTTTTTTAACAAAAATGCATGGACATTTCACAACTTAAAAAGAATGACATTAAATATATTTTGTCAAAAAAAAAAAAAACGTTAAATATATGTTTAATCTCAGACAAAATTACAAATATTTAATAATAAACTATCAATTTAGTCCTTAAACTATGTAATATAATAAACAGTGTCTAAAATATATGAAATCCATCAATTTAATCTTTACATATATAAAAATTCATATAATTAGAAGACGAAATTGACATACTTTATGTAGTTAAAGACTTCTTTTTAAAACAAGTATAAACACTTTTATTTATATCTATTTATATAATGAGAGATTAAATTGAAGAATGAGCGATTGTTTATAGACTAAATTGATTGTTTATTAAATTTTTAAAATTTAGTCTCTATAAAAAAAAGAAAAAGATTACTTATTATTAGATAAAGGTGTTTCCTTATTCTTGATTAAATATTGGTGTTTTTAGTCTCCATCTTTTACAACAAAAAAAAAAAAATTAAGTTTTTATATAGGTGCTTTTAGTCTCTAAACACATTCAGTTTTTGCAAAAAATGAAGACTAAAAATAGATAATATTTTCTTATAAAAACTAAATTTAAATGGTCATGTAATGTATTAAACAAAATTAAATAGTATTATTTGCACACACTTACATGAAACCAACAAAATTAAAAGGGAAGGAGAAAGTCTTTCATGAACACACACCTAAATCAATATTATTTACACACACTTACATGAAACCAACAAAATTAAACAAAAATTATTTAATCACATCAATCAATATCATTTAGTTTTATTTTCTTTTAAGGGTTAATTAAGTTTTTGGTCTCTATAAATATCTGCAGTTTTGTTTTTAATCCCTATAAAAATAAATCACACTTTTTAGTCCCTACAAAATTTTCCGTTAGTGTTTTTAGTCTATGTTAAATTAAATGTTGTTTAATTATGTTTAAACTTCTAAATTTTTAAAAGATTTTTTTCTGACATGTTCATAACATCGTAAGACACTATTTTATAAAATATTTTAATTATTTAACATGTAATGAATTAAATATGAATTTTTCTAAAAGCCAAATTTTCAAGATTATATTAATGCAAATTTGGACCTAATAATAAAATTTTGAGCTACTTTTTTGCGGAGGAACTTTGTATAATGTTCTAAATAAGTATGTAAAAAATATGTTGAAAATTTAAAAGTTTAAGCACAATTAAGCAAATTTTAATTTTACAAGGACTAAAAATATGTGTTTCTCCCTCTTAAATTAAAATTTGTTTAATTGTTCTTAAACTTTTATATTTTTAAATAATTTTTAACAGACATGTTAAGAACATTATAATAATCTCTTTCATAAAAAATAAGAATTTTTTAACATGTAATGAATTAAATATAATTTTTTTTAAACGCCAAAAATTCAAAATAAACCTAACAAAAATTTAGACTTAAAAATAAAATTTTAAGCTAACTTATTGCAGAGGAACGTCTAATACTGTTTTAAACAAGTATGTAAAAAATCATTAAAAAAAATAAAATTTTAAGCATAATTAAACAACATTTAATTTAACAGGGACTAAAAACACTAACGGAAAATTTTGTAGAGACTAAAAAGTGTGATTTATTTTTATAGGGACTAAAAACAAAACTACAGATATTTATAGGGACCAAAAACTTAATTAACCCTTCTTTTAATTTTGTTTTAATTTTGTTGATATCATATGTTTGCGCTTAAATAATACTATCCATTTGAGTACGTGTCCATCCAAGACTTTGTCTGAGAGAAGAGTCATTAAATATATTTAATCAAAAAAGGTTTAAAACAAACAGTCAATAACAGTGAGAATGAAAATTGTTGGTAAAAGTAAGACGGCATAGGGTACAGAATATAAATAAAGACTGGGATTTTAAGTTTCAAAATTTGTCTTCAAAAGTTATTATGGGAGGAGAGATAGATAGATGGACACAACACAAGGGACCCATAGATACATACATGCATGTTGTTATGTCAAAATCCAAACTGGGGCCTTCACTTTTTTTGGAAGGAGCATGTTGGTACTGCCTTGTTACTGCTGGCAATACAACCCTTCAGATGAGAAGTCACGTCTCACTTTCAAGGAACAAAAGGACCTCAAAAGTTATGGGTCCAATCTTATTAGCTATTTCAATTTATTTACACATTACTTCTAATTTTTACATGATGCTCAATAGAATGGATCATAGAATTGAGTTTCAATAAAGTTATTTTTCCGATGGACTCCAAGTTGGTCGTAGACCAATTTAATCGACACTCTCAAGATAACACGAAAGTAGGCGCTATTCTTGCTAAATGTAGATTTATATTTGGGGTTTTGTTACAATTCTTATTTAGAGTTTTCTAGAAAAACGGCTAATATGGTTGGTCATTGTCTTGCAAAGACGAACATTCATAATGTCAATTCTCATATTTATTAACGTTCCAACCTTTATTGAACACTTGACATTGAATGAGATGAATTGGTTTTTTTCTTGTAAAATAAGTTACACCAACTTATAATTGATATAAAATAATTTTTATTCTTAAAACTCAGCAATTTATTTTTAAATAATATTGAAAATAAAGGAGAAAGGGACATATTCTCATGTCCAAAAAAATATTTGAAATTCAAAAAAATCGCGTTAGCTCTTATTACAGTTTGGTTTTCCATTCCAAACTAAAAGAGAAACTCTTCCTTCTTAATTCAAATTTAAAGATTCAATTTTCAGTCTTGTAACGCCCACACTAAACGTATCTAGAAAGTTTAGCACGTGCATTATCTTTAGTATCGGATACATTAAAATTTACAACTTAAAATCTTCGAATGAATATCATATACAAAAAAATCACGTTCGTACGTCAAAAGTTACCATACATCTATCCAATAATATAGAAATACATCCTAAAAATCCATGCGAACATCCTGCAGCGGGTACGAACAAGCGCTTGTTGATTATCCATTCGGCTACAGCTTGCTAACTCTTGCTAAACCAACCTGTTGATCTGAAACAAATAAGGATTGGGATGAGACATAATGTCTCAGTGAGTTCTACCTAATCCTAGGCTATAGGTGACTTCAGGGAAACCTAAAGTCACCACGTGTCTACAATACAACCTGACGGTTGATTATACGTGTGTGGGGACTTGCATACTTAGACGGTCGTGCATACGAGGGCCGTCATAAGATTCTTCATGATATAACATGTAGGTATTGTCTTACATCATACATGTCATGGCGGTCAAGGGAACCTAAGACCGTTATGTCAAGATATGCTAGGTGCATCGAGACCTAAACATAACTCATTCATGATACGTTCCATCATCAGACGATTGGGGAGTTCCTAAATCGTCTACAATGTAACATCATAGCCTTAACTTGATACATAAGCTTATACCTGTCATATACCATGTCATAATCATTTCATGTCGTAATCATAATTATATCATATTCATGTTCATTCGTCAAGTTAAGGTTATCATTTAAACAATCATGGTTATCTTGATTCATGATCGATGAAACCTAGCTAGGGTACATCAGACTCCCTCAGTGTCGTGCGGGCCTACCTTGCGGAGCGTGTCCCATCCCCCTGGCGTGAACCTCTTGCATCCCCTGATGTGGATAACAAGAGACACGACACCTACATCTTGCTTATTTTAGTCATACATGATAACTTACTTAACTTACATAGTTGATTACCACGAGTCCGTGGCCTACTCGTATAATGGTAATTCAACATTTCATGATCTTGTACATACATAAAAAGGGTTAAACCTAAACATGCTTGCTTATTTACCATAGGTCCGTGATCTACCCGAATAGCGGTAAAATACCTACTTAATCATTCTTGTTCTTATGTGAAGAGACCACACAATCAATTCACATCTTAGCATACTTAGTATTTTTGCTAACATTCTAGTTCTCGACAATCTAGTCGAGGCTCTATGTTTATCCCCACTCTTGGTTCATCGTTACCCGAATATCATGCTTAAACTCTCTTAAGCCATTCTTAGTACATATGTTGATATTGGCCATGATTTTCATTTCGAGAATCGTTTGATGTTATGTGCATTGCTTAGATGTTGTTTAGGGGTTATAAAGTTGAAAACCATTGCATGAAAAGCCTCGGATTGCACTACAGTCCCTTAACAAGCCATAGAAAAGTGGGAGATGGCAGAGCCAACTCGCCTATGGCATTTTGCTGTTATGGGGAAACTCGCTAAAGCGAGTTTTAGGCTTATGGCGAGTTTCTTCAGGTCTATAGTGCAAATTTTGTATTTTTGACCCAAAACTCAATCAATTCGATCCAGCAATGCACCATATTCATCTAGCAACATATATATATATATATATATATATATATATATATATATATATATATATAGACGCACACACAGTAATTAACACATTTCATGGCAATTTCAACATATAAACAACAAGATTGACATTTGGGTACAAAATCATAACTATTCTAAACTTAACATAGATTCATGTTTTCTTACTAGAAATGCACAACCCAAAGGTGGTAAACTATTCTAAGAACTCACCTAGTGATTCACAGCAACATGCATAGCTCAATACATAATGAATAATTGTGACCAAACATGCTTTTATACTCCTTGTGTGAAAATACTGAAATGCTCTTGGTCTTAATCGCGTTTATACTGACACTGATGGTTAACCCGTGCTTAACTGACATTGCTTCGTAAAACATTCTTCATCGTACTTGTTTTCCTTGAACATATGTCCTCGGACACATTCGATTGGTGATAATCCAATACCGACGAGTGGGATATTACAAGTCTAATTTTTCCCCTCTTTCTTTATCTCCAATTCTCCATGTACCAAAACAACAAAACCAAATAGAAACTTCATGCTAAATTCCAAATCTTAAACCTTCATTTTTTTTTTTTTTAGTTTTTGTTTAACCAATTCCTTCATGAGTTAATCACTAAAAAATTGTGAAAACATAAAACAAAACCTATTTGGTTTGACGTTTGGAAACGCATCCCAATGCCGGTGATTTTTAAGAAGCTGGAGATCCTAACATCAGCCTAGACATGCGTTTGGTCGTTGTTCAATGTAATTCCAAATACAATGTTTTTTGAGCGAGAGTTTTAACCACATTGAGATTCAAACCGGCTCGAAAAATTAATCTATCCAATTAGGCGCAAAGATATTCGGTTTAAACAATAAAAAAGTAATTTTGATAGTGAAATTTTTGATATTTTGAAAGCAAAGAAAGGGTTGTTTGGCATTTATAACGCACATGTGACTTTCTGTGTTTCTCTTCTCTCAACTCTCTCTTCTTCTTCTTCTTCTTCTTCTCCTTCTCATTCAGCTCTCTTTCCTCGTTTCTCTCACTCTTCACAAATCCATCACTTTCTCTTAGATCTCTCTCTCTAAGACAACCTCTTTCCAGACAGACACCATTGTTGTTCTCTTCCATTTCTGTTTTTCAAAGGTTGGTTTTTTATTTTCATTTTCATTTGTTAGCTCTTAGTTTCTGTGACCCTTTTATTTCTATCACTCTCTTATCTCAATTTCACAGTCAATGCTCAACTGGGTCAGTGCTAATTGTAAAGTTAATGTACCTGTTAATGCTTGGCTTTTCAAAGTTTCTGACTTTTTCCGATCTTATGCTTCCTTGTTTGATGTTTGAAGCATTTTGGTTTCTGGGTTTGTCTTTGTTTTTCCCTTCACCATTTTTTTTTTGCTTATTTCACAAATTTGACTAATGGGATTTTTGTTTTGATGATTTTATTAGTTATGTTATGTTCATGCACTTCATTTGATTCATGTCTGCTTAATGCTTATGTTTGAAGAGGTTTTTTCAGTTTTCAATTCATTTACACTAATTATATAGCTCAAGTGGTTAATGAGTTTCAGTCAATGACAAATTGATTGAGAGTATCTGAATTCAAACTTGGTCAAACCTTTACTTACCTCCTGACCGAACTCTGGATTAGCAGAGTTCATTTCCTTTGGGAACCGGAGGGTGAAGACAAAAAAAACATAGCTTAAATGGGTTGCTTTTTAGTTTTTTAAATTTGTTGTTTGAACTTGTGTCTTGGATTTTTGCTATGCAGTGGAAGAAGTTGAAGGATAAGCAATGCTAATATGTGATGTTAAGATGATCAGAAATTAAAATGATCATTGATAGGCCACCATCCATGGCTCAAAATCCTATGACAAGCAGATCTTCTTTTAGCTCTAACAATGGCAATGAGAATACCAATGTGAACAACCATGCTGCTGCTAACAATGCTGATGGCTATGATAGTGATAGCTCAAATTTGGCAACACCGTGAGTAATGAGTATCATACCATTCTTTGTGTTAGCTATGTATTGTAAATTTTAAAATGATGACAATTTTAGTCTGAAAATCTTTATTTAGTAAAATCTCGTATTATTATGTGTATTTTTTGAATAATAGTAATTTTGAAAATCTTTATTTGGTTTGTTTTTGCAGCACACCGTCTACTCTGTCTATGACTGTTCCAGCAGAACTCGCTGGAGCTATACCCTTAATCGACAGATTTCAGGTTAGAAAGTTTATATTTTAATCTAGATATAAACTATGGTCTGTCTTAATAATTTCTGTTTTTCATTGTCAGTTATGTGTCTCATGGAGCAGTTTGACTAATTACCTAAATCAATAATGGATTTTAGTTCCTTGTTTTATGTGCATTAGCATTTGATATTGTCAATTTTCTGTTAATATTATTTGTCATAGGTGGATGGATTTTTAAAGCTGATGCATAAACAAATTCAATCTGCTGGGAAACGTGGATTTTTTTCTAAAAGATCTTCAGATCCCCAAGCTCGTGAAAAATTTACATTTGAGGACATGCTGTCTTTTCAAAAGGTAATAAAAATTCAAATTAAATACTGAAAATTCTTTTTAACCTATAAAGAGCTAACAAACTGATTCCTGTAGGATCCAATACCAACAGCGCTGCTTAAAATTAATGGTGATTTAGTAAGTCGAGCGACAAAGTTATTCCAGATAATTTTGAAATATATTGGAGTTGATTCGTCTGATTGCACAACTCCATTAAGCTTGGATGAACGAGTTGAGCTTGTCGGCAAACTATACAAGCAAAGTTTGAAACGCGCAGAACTCCGAGACGAGCTTTTTGTTCAGATATCAAAACAAACAAGAAATAACCCTGATAGGTATGCAGCTTTAATATATAGTGTTGTGTTGAGTGTCCTGTTTCATCTTTTCTTGGTATTTTCTTGATTTTTGTTGTCTTAAAAATAGGCAATACTTGATCAAATCATGGGAGCTTATGTATGTATGTGCATCCTCTATGTCTCCAAGTAAAGACATTGCCATTTATCTGTCAGAATACGTTCATAACATAGCAAATGATGTAGCTACTGATTCTGAGATCCAAGCCCTTGCGTTAAATACGTTTAATGCTTTGAAGCGTTCTGTTAAGGCTGGTCCTAGACATATAATACCTGGGCGAGAAGAGATTGAAGCTTTGTTGACTGGGAGGAAGCTTACAACTATAGTGTTCTTCTTAGATGAAACTTTTGAAGAAATTACATATGACATGTCAACAACAGTTGCTGATGCTGTCGAGGTTCTTTCAAACTCTTATATCATATCATGCTTCTGTTTGGATTTGCATGCATTTATAACTAATGTAAATATATTCAAAATATTATGGAGATTGAAAATTCAAGTAAGTGAAATGTGAAATAGATAGGACTCAAGACTACGAATGAGTTCAATGAACATGATAAGGAGAAGTAAGAGAAGTTTCTTGACAAAATCTACTCAATGTAATGAAGGTTATCCATATGTATCCAATTTCAAAGTTCTACAAATTGAATAAGACTTGAGGCTTGAACTAGAAAAAGGGTATTAGTCACCATCATCATCATCATCATCACCACCACCACCACCATCATCATTATTATTAGACTTTCATAATTGCTATCTGTAGATACTAAAATCCAAGGATTTCAGTACTAGTTTCTCCTGTAAATCTATTTGTACAAATCATTATAAATATATAGAAATTATTTAGATTTGATTCGGTAATAGAACATTTTAGTTCGACAATTTTTCACTTTTTTTAGGGGTTTACCCACTGGTCATGCTGGCCCACTTTATATAGTCAACTACATAAAATAGCACTGCTGTTTACCTCAATAGCCACCGTCCAGACATCGTTCTTTTATGTGGCTGCATGAAAATTGGCCTGTGTTGGTTAGATATTAAAATACTTTCTTGAAGTCCTCTCATCCGTAGGAGGAAATCTAAGTATGTGTTAAAAAAATGTATTTTGTTTTAGTTTGTATGCTTCTGTGTGAAGTTCTTGATACCATAATTTCTTTTGTGTATATATCTTTTTGTTGCTTACTCGACATGTTTACTCTAGGAACTTGCGGGGCTCATTAAACTGTCAACATACTCTAGCTTTAGTCTGTTTGAATGTCGTAAAGTTGTTACAAGTTCCAAATCACCTGATCCTGTGAACGGTATGCCATTTTCACTCTCCCCTCAATTGTTATGTGGCAGTGCTATATCCTAGCTTAATTTATTAGTCTAATGGTTTCTATTGTTGTTGCTCAGAGGAGTACATTGGATTAGATGATAACAAATATATTGGGGATCTCTTGACGGAATTTAGAGCAGCAAAAGATCGAAGTAAAGGAGAAATCTTGCACTGTAAACTGATATTCAAGAAAAAGTTATTTCGAGAGTCAGATGAAGCCGTGACAGATCCGATGTTTGTGCAGTTGTCCTATGTACAAGTAGGCATTGTCATTATATGAAAACTAACAAATGATTGAAAGCATATTTAGTTTAACTATGAAGCTGCAAATACCTTCAAGCTCATAGATTTGTTGATGTTGAATGCGTTGTTACAGATGCAACATGATTATATTTTGGGTAATTATCCTGTTGGAAAAGATGATGCTGCTCAGCTTTCTGCATTACAAATCTTGGCTGAGATTGGATTTGTTAGCACACCTGAATCATGCACGTAAGTCATTTACAATGTTCATTTTGCAAGTAAATATCTTGTAGCAATGTTTAGTGCTTTTTAAATTTTCTCCACGTGGGTGAACTTGTCAAATTCTATTTCTTATTACGTTTGTAATCTGTGCTTCTCAGCAACTGGAATTCACTTCTGGAGCGATTCCTTCCCAGACAAATTTCAATGACACGAGCAAAACGTGAATGGGAGTTTGATATTCTCTCTAGATATCGTTCATTGGTATGGGGAAAACCATGTATATATATTACCTTTGATAAATAGCTGAGATAAAGCTGAGTTGTTAATTGTTTTTGTATATATGACTACGCACGGAATGAGTGTATTTATAATCCCAAGAATATATCTTAGGGAGGATCAATTAAATCCCTAATTTGTAGCAAGTTTTATTTACACAATAAGCACATGTTAAATGTATTTTCTAACTCCCGCAAAAAAGTTTTTTCCCTAATTACATTCCTTCATTGTTTATGTAATTTCTGTCTTTTTTTACTTATGCGTTTCTTTTGAATTTGGAAAGTTGATATTTGCTTCTAGCATGTGCTTTATAATTCTTGAGTATGTACTTGCAAATTTCTTTTCTTTTATTTTCACTGATACAATGTTTTTTTTTTCTCTTCTCATAGGAGCATCAGACAAAAGATGATGCAAGACAACAATTTCTGCGTATATTGAGAGCACTCCCTTATGGGAATTCAGTTTTCTTCAACGTTCGCAAGATTGATGATCCTATTGGACTATTGCCTGGACGAATAATAATTGGAATCAATAAAAGAGGGGTATGCATGATTCAGCATAAATATAAACTGATCAAGTTATATTATTATTTAATATTAGAAAAATGAACCATGCTTTTAATTGTGTGCTTTTTCTTAATCAATTGTCTATAGATTCATTTTTTTCGTCCAGTTCCTAAGGAATATTTGCACTCGGCTGAGTTGAGAGACATAATGCAATTTGGAAGCAGCAATTCAGCAGTCTTTTTCAAAATGCGAGTAGCAGGTGTTCTTCACATATTCCAGTTTGAAACCAAGCAGGTATAGCACCTTTCTTAACACCATACAAGCTCTCGAGTGTTTTGAAATTATTTTTACTCACTGGCGTTGTTTCGCTTCGTTGTAGGGTGAAGAAATTTGTGTAGCTCTTCAGACACATATAAATGATGTAATGCTGCGCCGCTATTCGAAAGCACGATCTTCTAGTGGCGGTAGTTCTTTGAATGGAGATGCTTCTATCAATTCAAAGCCTCCTAATTTAGAATCATATGAGAAGCGCATTCAAGATTTATCAAAACTTGTTGAAGAATCTCAAAGAAGTGCTGATCAAGTAAGTCTAAAGTTCTTCTAATGTATAATATAACATGTTATGAAATTTGTGCATCAAACACCAAACTGAATAATTAAGTATTTTATGCTTTGATACATGGTCGTATTTATTTGTTTAGCTTTGGCTTGTCAAAGTTGAATTTTGGTACTGATTATATTTTGCATACAATTAAGAGACTTGTTATGTTCATATCATATATGATTGGGATGTCTAATTAATGTGTTTTAGTCGATTAGTTATAACTTTAAATTGTCTTGACTAGTTGCATAAAGATTTGCATGAGAAGCAAGAAAAGGAAGTAAAAATGCAAGAACAATTGGAGGGTTTGAAGGAATCATTAAAAGCTAATAAGCAAAATCTTCAAGCAGTTACAAGTGACTGTGAAAGACTTAGGTCACTATGCAATAAAAAAGATCAGGCGCTACAGGTAAAGTTCTTGACTTCAAATGAATCATATTTTATCTTTTAGTTACTAGTCTGTGTTAATAACCATATGCAATCTACCAGGCTATAGAGAGCACTTCCAAAAAGGATCTCGTTGAAACAAACAACCAAGTAAGATATACCTACTGTATGAAACTATTATTCATGCTTACAATATCAATTATTTTATTATTATTGTTGTTGGTTGACTTTGGATTTATAAAACGTGGACTTCAATGGTATTAATAGGTGCTACAAAAGCTTAAATATGAGCTAAAATATTGTAAAGGTGAGCTGGATTCGGCTGAAGAAACTATCAAAACCTTGAGAAGTGAAAAGGCGATTTTGGAACAGAAGCTATCTGTGCTTGAGAAGAGGAATTCTGAAGAGGTAACACAGAAGATACAAATCATTATTCAAAATTATAAAACTATAAGATTAAGATAATGATGGTTTTTGTAATGCAGAGTAGTTCTCTACTACGGAAGCTTGAGCAAGAACGCAAAGCTGTGAAGTCTGAAGTGTATGACCTGGAAAGAAAGATAGAAGGGTATAGACAAGAATTAATGGCTGCTAAGTCTATTATTTCAGTCAAGGACTCTGAATTGTCTGCATTGCAAAATAATTTCAAGGAACTGGAAGAACTGCGAGAAATGAAAGAGGTTTAAACTCTTATGTAACTTTTTACTTGAATAATTCAGACCTAGAATAACACATGCCTGTTTCAATGTTTTATTTATTTTTCATTATCTTGTCAGTTAAAAAAACATATCAACTCTTTTGTCTGTTTATTTGTCCAGGACATTGATAGAAAGAATGAACAGACAGCTTCCATATTGAAGATGCAAAGAGCTCAACTAGCCGAAATGGAAGGTCTTTATAAAGAAGAACAAGTTTTAAGAAAACGATATTTTAATGTAATAGAAGGTAATTGACCAGATCTATTTGAATGTTTTGAAATATTTACATGCCTGATCTGTATTTAACCTTTCAACTTGTTTTATTAGACATGAAAGGCAAGATCAGGGTTTATTGTCGGCTAAGACCTATCAGTGAAAAAGAGGTTTCTGAGAAAGAAAGAGAAGCTGTTACTGCGGTAGATGAATTTACTGTTGAGTTTCTCTGGAAAGATGATAATCCAAAACAGTATATATATGATCGTGTTTTTGGTGGTGATGCCACTCAAGAAACTGTATTTGAGGATACAAGGGTAAGCCTTACTATGCAACTTATAGATCATAATTAAGCCTAAAACTCATTACTAATTTCTTCACAATTTGTTCTGCAGTATTTGGTGCAATCTGCTGTTGATGGTTATAATGTGTGCATATTTGCTTACGGTCAAACTGGCTCTGGAAAGACATTCACAATCTATGGATCAGAAGACAACCCCGGTCTTACACCTCGTGCAATTGCTGAACTTTTTAGAATTTTAAGGAGAGATAGTAACAAGTATTCCTTTTCCTTGAAGGTAATATTTCTGAAATGGATAAGAATCAAATTTCATTTCTAGTCTCAAGTTGAAAATTTTCATGTCATTAGATCAAGTGGTTATACTTAAAAAAATTCAATAGGTAAACGATTAAAGAATTTAATTTTTAGTCTCTAAATTGTGTGATTTTCACAACTACCAATCACAAGAGTTAAATAATACTCTGCTTATTATCCTATGTTGATTTCTCTTGTGTTAACAATGCAGGCATACATGGTGGAATTATATCAAGATACCCTAATAGATCTTCTGTTACCTAAGAATGCAAAGCATTCTCGATTGGATATCAAGAAGGATTCAACGGTAATGATCCGTATGTCGTCATTGTGATTTTCCATTTGCAAATAATTTTGTTACTTGAGTACAAACCATTTACCATTGGTCACGAAAAATGATTTAAAGATGTCCATCTGTTTGCTTAATTTTGACTAGTTGCTTAACATTCTTCACATATTACTTAACCATATTTTCGAGCAAGTGTTTAAGTAGGCTGTCAGATATTTCAAAATAAGTTCTAGACTCTTGATCATAATAGTTTCATTTTTAATTCATTGATGTTAGGGAATGGTCGTTGTGGAAAATGTGACAGTGATGTCAATTTCCACAATTGAAGAATTGAATTATATAATACAAAAGGGTTCTGAGCGACGACATATATCTGGGACACAAATGAATGAAGAAAGTTCGAGGTCTCATCTCATTCTTTCAATAGTAGTTGAAAGTACCAACCTTCAAAGTCAGTCAGTTGCAAGGGGAAAGGTATTTACAAATTTTTCCCTTTGATCTACACAATGGTATTATTGGTTTATCAATTTTTTAAGACCTTTTAAATATATGTAAAGAAAGCGCCAAAAAATGAGTATATCATTATGTTAGCGTAAAATATTTCTTCATTGTTCAGTAACAATGTGGAGTGTCCCTGTGAGCTTAGCTCAGTTGGTAAGGACAATGCATAATATATGCAAGGTCTGGGGTTCGAACCCCGAACACGACCAAAAAAAGTAACAATGTGGAGTATTGATTGTTTCTTGAGCTCAAGGTATTATCACAATACTGTTACGCACATTAACTTATTTTATGTTGATTTAACTTGCAGCTGAGTTTTGTTGATCTTGCTGGTTCAGAAAGAGTGAAAAAGTCCGGTTCTATGGGTAGTCAACTCAAAGAAGCACAAAGTATCAACAAATCCTTATCAGCACTTGGAGATGTTATAAGTGCTTTATCTTCTGGTGGCCAACACACACCTTACAGGAATCACAAGTTAACTATGTTGATGAGTGATTCACTTGGTGGTAATGCCAAAACTCTCATGTTTGTCAATGTCTCTCCAATAGAATCAAGCTTGGATGAGACTCATAACTCTCTCATGTATGTTATTTGTTATGCTTATTTTCTTCTTATTATTTTTTAACTTGAAAAAGCTTAGGGTCTATTTGGTTTGAGAAAATGTTTCTATTTTCATTTCCACTAGCTATCTTCATTGTATAAATCTTTAAAAATACGAAGCAAATTGAAAATAAGATGACAGTTCTGCAATTAAAAGTGAAACATAACATGGAAATAAAAATAGTTTTTTGCTGCCAAATACATACTTGGTGTATGTTTGGGTTGCATGTAGATTTGGTAAAATCACGGCGATACTGTAATTTTGTTGAAGCTCGAAAGTGCAACTTTTGCCAAAATCGTGGTGGTTCAATGTGATTCTAACAATCCTGCCGTCAGTCCAAACATACAATCAGCCTTTAGAAATTGTTTTAGTTTGTTTCAGCTAAAATTCTCTCATGTTCTAACAGCACTCTATTATGCTTTTTTTTATAGGTACGCATCACGAGTAAGATCGATTGTGAATGACCCCAGCAAAAATGTTAGTTCAAAAGAAATTGCGCGATTAAAGAAGTTGGTTACATATTGGAAACAACAAGCTGGAAGAGCAATTGAGCATGAAGATTTAGAAGAAATTCAAGATGAACGACCAAACAAGGAGAGACCAGATAGTCATGGTAGCTCTAGCTCTAGGTAAATAAGAGTATTCACAGCCTTTAGTGCACTGGATTGACCATGTGCACAATATTCTTTTCTAAATGTACTGTCATCTATCAATTACCTTGATCAATCAGGCTGAGTATATTGTATTGTTTTGTTAGATGGATCTAAGATGTATAGTGGGATTTTGTATATATTATTAATTAACCCTTTTTACTCCTGCTGATATAAATATATATACATTATAATTCAAACTAAATATTCTGTTATTCAATTTGCTGTCTGTTATTCAATTTGTCCCCGAAAGTAGTAACATTTTCACATACTACACCTTAGATGTCACATTTTCCAAGACACTTGGAGTACAAAAAGGACATTGGTACAAGAAAGTTATTTTTTAAACTTAAGGACCAAAATTTAGTATTAACATAAAGTTGGTGGATTAAAACAAAAATCCTTAGATATTTTATGCAACATTGCAACCAAGGAGTGCATGGAGAGTTTAAAATGTAATTTTCATATACGAGATTGAGAAAATTTACTAAAGAATGTCCACAACCCTGGCTTGAGGCCATTAAAATAAAAACCTGGCTTGAGCTTCAACCTTTTTGCTAGTTTTTTGAGCTGTATGTCGACCAAAAAACAGACATTCGTTTGTTTGTCGGGATGTAATGCAACTGATTTGCAATATTTTATTTTGATTTTAAATAATCTAGCAATGAACTTACACACACTAAACGTTAGAAAGTGTGGAGTTACATGTTCGAATCTGCGCTCCAACATATCAAATGTCTCTGCAACCTATCTGACTTGCATTACTTGGTTAAGATATATTTTTTTTCTTGTAATGACCAAAGTGTATTAATCTAAATTTCTTTGAATTATTTAGCTATTTTCTAATTGTTTTATTTATTTTTAAATAAAAGGTTTGTAATTGGGTCTACAAATTTGCCATTTATTGATATATTTATGCAACTCTACGGTAATTAAATCAATTAAAAATGAAACATGTGAAATTGTGCAACATTGTTGCCAAAATCCAATAGTATATAATATAAACGAAAATAGGATTTAGACAGGTGTTTTTCATCTCAAAATACTGTATAATCAACTTGCTGCAGAAAACTGACAAATAATAATGAATGTCATAGTAATTTCATTTCATGCCTTAAATACAAGATTTCTTTAGATTTATTTTAGGTAACTGTTACTTCTCCAATCATACACCTAACACAATTTTGGCATTGATATAATCTAATCTACATCATGATTTTTCAGTATGAATGATTTGTGATTGTTCTATTGATTATAATAACATACTCAAAGCCCTTAAGCTAATATATTGATATTTACAATCATTGTTATCTAACCAACCTTTACAACCAAAGGACTAGTAACTTGTAACCTTCTATTTGTCCATGACAAGAATCCAAATTTGTATCCTTTTGAAGAAGAAGTTACTTTGAAATTCACACTGAACTTGATTTTCTGACCAATTCTTGTGAACGCTAACCGGTTCGGCACAACGGTGACATTAACACCAGGCGGAGCAGAAACTATAGAATTATATATAATTGTTGCTTTTCCAACATTAGTCACAACCCTTGTAACTGAAAAGTTGTCTTTGAGATTAGGAACTGAAATAGATGGATAGTTGAGGTTTGATGCAGTGGTGATTTTGCTTTTACAAGTGCTGTTGTCTCTTGTAACAAGATGGAGTGATCTTTGATCATAACCAAGTGAACATAGGAATGTAATGAAATCTGTTGGCTCAGAATCATAGATTAGACCAGGATCAAGAACTCTTGCAGGGTTCAAAAACCCTGATCCATAATCAAATGCATTAGCCCTTTTTTGTTCCGGATCTACACTGATCGGTTTGTGGCGCTTATCTAGGATTGTAGCTGCATAATAAAAAATTCACAATTAGTTTCTTGAGAGGAAATGAATAATATATAATTCAATGACTGCGATTCTCTTCAATATCAAATATCGCAACAACTTCGGTTGAAAATCACAAGTGAATTGAAACGTTTATGTATTTTGCTTTCTTTTTGGTGATACAGTGCAGTTCTCACTGTCTAGAATTGTACCAATTAAGTGACAAATGAAATTTAATCCTATTAGGATTTTTGTTTCACTTTGTTTATTCAGATGAGTATCTAATTAGATTTAGATCAATGCAGGTATTGGAAAATGATATTAATATGAGTATGTAATGTAATACCAGTTGTCATGATGGCCGACTTGATAGCAGATGGAGACCATGAAGGATGAACAGCTTTGACTAAGGTTGCAATTCCAGTTACATGAGGACAAGCCATGGAAGTTCCTGACAGAATGTTGAACATGTTTCCAGCAACTGGAGACCATGCTGCAAGAATATTTAGTCCTGGAGCTGTGATATCAGGCTACATAGAAAATAACAGTATTACAGTTAGAACTAATCGTCATTTTACAACCGCCATTGAGAGGATTTAAACTCCTTCTCTTAGGGTTACAAGGTCAAACTTTTACTGCTAAGCTGATACTTCATCAACTAATTCTCGGTAGAAGTCCAACGAAGAAGTAAAAAAAAAAGATCAATATTGTAAAGAAGGATAAGATAAAATATGGTAATTCATTTGCACATAAATAAGAATTCCACCTTCAAAATTTCAGGGTTTAATGCATTAGGACCTCTAGAAGAAAATGCCGCTACACGCGGCGCAGATTGAGCTCCTATTACTGTCTTTGCTCTTAATATCTTTGACATAGGTTTACTGTTCAACATATAACAGAATGTGAAGTTAGACTTTGGATAATAGCACTAACAGTAGAAATTGGACCCTCTATAGCTGCAGTATCATGTGTCAGCTGTAGGCAGCATTAGATTTAGAGAGAGAAATTTCTAAATCTAATGGGTCCCTACCTCTACAGTACCAAGCTGTACTTGTAGAGGATTTAGGTCCATAAAAGTATAGGTAATTTGCAAACTATAAACAAACCGTGTAGTCTTGAGATAGGATAGAATCTTTTGTCCTTTTTTCTTTCCAACAATAGCTGAAGGGATCACAAATGGGATAGCAACATCTTGATCTGTCTCATCAATAAGTATCATGCCAACTCCACCAGCTTCTTTCACTATTTTGCTCTTTGCCACTTTTGATTCTGTTGAACGCTCTACATGTCTACAAACAAGAACCTTCCCTTTGGTCTTTGTTTTATTCAAAGAACTCTCTAGACAGTAACTACAAACCAAATATAATATAAGTTTAAAAGGCATCATTTTGCATTGATTTTTTTGTTAGTTCTAACATTTAAGTACCTTGCTTCACCTGGATTGGTAAGGAGTGAAATATCCTGCAAATGCTTCAGAAGCTGAAATTATCCTTGTGGAGGCATTCATTTCAAAGAGACTTAGACTTTCACCCTGATCCAATCACATAAAAATAATAAGGTTCCTCATGGTGTGCAACAAATTACCTTAAAATGGGTTAGTAATAGTTTGTCTTTTAACTTATTACCCTAAGGCCTATTTGTATTGACTTATTTCAACTTATCTACTGACATAAGTACTTAAGCTGTTTTCTGCTATTTCCATAAGCTCTCTAAGATAACTTATGAAAACAACTTATAGCTTACACATAAACAATTTTATTTTATTTTATCTTTTGTTACAGAAATAGCTTATACAAATGCCCTTATATGAGACACTTAATAAGCTGTTTATCCAAACGGGGCCTAAAAGTGTAATTATGAAAGCACTTCAAATTACCGTGATTTTAGCACCATTTCCTAATATGATATCAGAAGTGAAATCCCTATCAGTTGAGCCAGCAGCAACAGTAAGCATCCAAGGTGCAAGGTTGGTAGCAGAACCAAGATTTCCTTCATTTCCAGCAGATGAAACAACAAGCACTCCACGGTTTGCAGCATGAAATGACCCTATAGATATAGCATCATTGAAATAATCTCCTTGTGGTGATTGAGCACCAAGAGATAGAGACAAAATGTGAACACCATCTCTTATAGCATCATCAAATGCAGCTAGCAAGTCCACATCATAGCAACCTGAATCCCAACATGTTTTGTACACAGCAATTCTAGCCATAGGTGCACCTCCCCTTGCACCTCCACTTGCTAGTCCTTTATAATTCATGTTTTGTACATATCTCCCTGCAGCTATTGAAGCTGTATGGCTACCATGACCTGTGCTGTCCCTAGCTGATCTGAATGAGATTTTTGCATTTGACTCTTCCTCTGCTTCATATCCACTCTTATAGTATCTTGCTCCTATCACTTTCCTATTCCATAAGTAAATCATCAATCAATGAAGGTGAAACAAATTGAAACCAGTACTTTAAATAGCGGTCGCGGTTGTGCCACGACCTTTGATATTTTAGAGCAATGAGGCCCATGCAGGCTCAATCGTCGCATTAACATAAAAAACCATTACGCTACAGTCAATATTGTGGTAGCAGACCTTTATTTAAAACCCTTCTGAAAACTAATTCATGTGAAGTCATGAAAGGAAATATTGAGGGCAACAGTTAACCACAAACCTGTTGCAAGTTGAGGCATTGAATGCTTCTCCTGATTGACAATGACCTTTCCACCCTTGTGGCACTGCAGGCATGTCGGTGTCACTGAAACTTGGAGATTCTGGCCAAATTCCTAGTGAATCATGGTTATTATTAACAGAACTCATTGTGATAAATTCATGTTTACTAACAAAATCCAACTAATTAACATTTTCAGCATGCAGTGCCTAAACCATTTTCCTCAATGTGATGTTTTCGATAGTAAGTTTCATATCATGCAGTAATTTTACCAACAACAGAACAAGAGTTGAATAAAAAAAAAATATTTAGAGTTCATTAGTAGGAATTTGAATGCCATAATGATGTAATTAAAATTCCAAATTTTTTCATTTGCTGAATATCCACATATTCCCTTTTTCTAAGGTAGTCATGTCTGACATCCGTATCTATTAAACACCGACATAGACACCAGTCACGACATGACACTGATCATGACATGTAGACACCGGTAATACTTTATAAAAATGAAAGTGATTGAATGTAAACACATGTGTTGTACACCAGACATGCCTTCGATCTTAAATGTTGGTGATATATAGATTTGTACTAATTCACTCCTCTTCAAGTGAATTTGTTATTCACATGGTTCAGAGTAGGGGCCTCCCAAATTCCCAATCAAGAGTACCCTTAAGTTCCAATTTTGGATTTTACCATTAATCATACTAGTATCCTTAAACATGATAATGCTAAAGCTAAAGCAGACAAAATAAAGTGATAGTTTTTCAGCTAGTGAAGTAATAAATGAGTGTGGAAGTGAAAATTCTTGTGAACCGATTAATAAATGCCACATTATGGAACAATAACTGAACTTGAGAATGAATGTGTTTCTTTTTGCCATTGAAGTTATCAACTTTATCATAAAGGCTGAAACTTTACTAAAAATAGTACAAAGATACTCACCAGTATCAATGAAACCAATGATGATATTTTCTTGATTTTTAACTGAGTAGCCAAGAGTTTCCATGGTTTGATCATCTAAAAGTCCCATGAAATCCCATGAATGAGTTGTATGCAGCTTTCTTTTAGAATTTGGAAAAACAGAAACCACTCCTTCCATTTCTGCTCAAATTTTTCAAGTTACAGAAGCCATTATATTCTTTCTAAACCAAAACTAGTATAGTAGTAACTAGCAAAAATAAATACTACCACCTCCCTTAGTAACTAAACATAGGATTCTCCTGAGATTTTCCTTATCTTTCAAATTTTTACCACCATAATAATATCCCTAATTCTATCACATATTTTTCTGCAATCATTAATAACACTATCAACTTTCTTAACTCTTGTGATTTAATCAATGTGGTCCTGTATTTAAGGACATAGGTGGTAGTAAGGGACAATGATTTAATCAGCATTAAAAACAGAAAAACAACTAAACTTACTAGAAATTTTGGAAGCTTGTTCATCAGTGAGCTTAGCTGCAAAGCCTCTGAATCCATGTCTATAGCTATAAATATGAGAAGCTTGTGCTTCTTCAATGCTGTCAAAAACATTCAAAACATAAAAATGAAAAATAAAATCTCTTTTATCTCAAACAATAGTAATAGTATATTAATAAATAAACTACAAATTGGTATTAATAGTAACCTCTGCAACACTGACACTTGTGATTGAAAGCGTGTCCGGTGTGCAAGACCGACACAAGACTGATACATGTGATTACATTCACTTAATTCATTTTTTCAAATATTTACAGTGTCGACGTGTTTATGTCAGTGTCATAGTGCTCTATCAGGTGTTTGTGTTTGTGTCAGGGCTTCATAGACAGTAATAGTATCTCTAACCTTCCACTATGAACAGAAGCAAGTATTTGATGATTTTCCTTCAAAATATCATCTGGGTATTCCAAACTTTTGCTTCCCATGTAAACTACATAAACCTGAAATTCAATCAAGATTTCAACACCGTGATTCACAAACCAATACCAAAACCAAAAAAGCAATAAAAAAGACACTAGTTTTGAATTTACCTTGGTAGAAAAGCAAAAGCTAACTTTTGCAACAAGCACAAAAAGAAACAGCAGAGAAAACAAGACACTGTTCATAGGATAACGAGAAGAAGAAGACATTGTTAAAGTTTCAAACTTTTTAGTGTATATGACAAACCAGAACAAAGCTCTATATAAATAAAGAAAAGGGTACAGAAAATTTTCAACTTTAAAAACTTTTGAGAATGAAAAAAATAAAAATGAAATCTTTTTAAGGTAAAAAGTTAAGGGTAAGAATCATGGTTGAGGTGTCATGTGTTTAAGATTCAACGAGGTTGTTATATAACAAAAAAAAAACAGTGATGGTTGTAATGAGAGAACATGGAGCAGTAGTAGCAGTAGTGGCAGAAAAGGAGCTGAATGGTTGAAGCACTAGTGGTTAAATTGGTGAATTATATGATGACTATGAGAGAGAAAGAGATAGATATATAGAGAGAGTTTTGTAACCATTTTGGTGGGTCCATTAAAAATGTGAATATGGGCCCTAATATTGAGGAGACTGTTGGAAGTAATGTGATTAACACTCAAGATTAGTGGAAGATTAGCTAGCATAAAGCATGTGACCTTACTTATGTTTTGATTAATGGAAATCAGAATCTAATTATGATTTAAGTAATTAGTGGTTGATGTTGTGAAGTTTGTCAGTAGATGAGAGTTCAATTTATAATTGAGTGGCAATCCCCAAATTCTGTAGGTGAATTAATGGATCATTGATTTAAGAAATGAATCTAAATTATTGGTTAGTTATGTATCAATCAATACTAGTATATTGAAATGTTGGATTTGTGATTTTGGGATATCACATAGTAGTAGCTGTCTAAACCAGAAGAGACAAATTCATCATCATCCATTGATGATTTGATGGTGTACTAAAATAATTTAGAATACATATTGTGAATTATTGTGAATAATGAAATTCATTTCCAACTCACTTGCTCATTTAAATTGTTGGATCAAGATTGGAGAAGTGGAAAATTTTGATTTCAAACTTAAACTCATGCATATCGACATCTTTGCTGCTATTAACTGAAAATTGTATTTGTAAGATTTATTAATTCAATTTTGATTTGACATGATTTCATTAAATATGTGATTTTTTTTATTAAGTAGTCCTGATTCGACATATATTATGCAATGTCCTTATCAATTGAGTTAAGTTTACGGGAACATATACGTAATTTCTAAAATAATATGAGAAATATTACTTTGCAAACCGATTTAAATACCATTTGTTAGCATGATCATTAACTCAATTCCTCTAATTACTAAAGAGTTAATATTTAGGTGCACAAGTGATAATCAATTTTTATAAAATACTCTAACAAATTTAGATTTACAAAATTGCACTCTAACAATCATTGATAGACACCCAATGGTGGGCAAATTAAAGAGGAAATTTACCGTTAGCTGGAATCATTCTAATGGAATTTCAGTGCCTAAAGTCAACATTCTTATTGATGTGTGCTTGTGAGGTTAACTCCAATTATGATAAGCTCACTCACAAATATATCATCAATTACAATCATTAATCATTATTATATTTTCCCTTTCATATCAGAAGAAAGCACAATAATTACCTTCATCAAGACTTTTTTTAGTAAAACTACCATAATCATGATATTATTTGTTGGTAGCAACAACGGTTCACTATTGTCTTGTAAATTTAATCTTAGATGACATCGTTGCATATGCTGTATTCCCAAGGCCCAAGTTTTTATTTGGAAAACCATTACTCTTCCCATTCTATGAGGTTATGTGTTTTATTCAAATTCTAAAATCTGTAATGTTTTAGCGTGTTTTTTTTACGTCTTTTAGATTCTATAATCCAAACTGTATATAACATACAAAAAACTCATAAGATGGAAAAAAAAATCGTCTTATTTGAATGAACTTCTATGAACTATGGCCACAATGTATTCCTAGAGTTTAGAGACTCTTTTAACATGTTTTCCTTTTTCATATTATTTTAATTCTTGATTTTTTTTATACTACCTATTTTCCTATTTATAAGTCCTTCTAGTGTTTTTGATATATCTTAAGAAAAATAGACAATTAATTTATATGTTATATATATATATATATATATATATATATATATAGGGATTTGCTAGAACACACCCATTAGTTTTTATGTGAGAGTGTTTTAGTAAGCTACACCTTAAGGTGCATTTAACTACTTTTTAGTTATAACTTGCTAAAACACACCTTCTAAAAATTAAATGGGTGTATTCTAGCAAATGCATGTAGAAGTTGCTAACAAACACCCACTTATTTTTTAGAAGGTGTGTTTTAGCAACATTCATCTTAAGGTGTATTTAACAACTTTTTAGTTATATTTTTGCTAAAACACTCCCACTTAAAAATTAGTGGGTGTATCCTAGCAAAACCTATATATATATATATATATATATATATATATATATATATATATAGTATATTGTCCTTTCTTTATAATAAATATGTTAAAATTGACTTTTTATCTTTAAGATAAATTTGTCATTAGTAATAAGGATCCGACTCCTCTAAAACGTGCAGTTTGTAAGATGGAGAAATCGAGAGTTTACTTTTTTGACAAAATGGAGAAATCAAGAGTTGATAATTTAACCATCATAATTAATTTGTTATGCATGTAGTACATATATAATAAGAAACATTGATCGCTTCTTAAAAAAAAAATTGATCTATTTATCAATTAACTCACTTTATTTTATCTAGCTCAGAGTTATACCACCTCAGTAATTTGTTTATACATTTTGCATAATTTAAAAAATATTGAAGACCAACACTCCATGATGCATCAATCAATCTCTTATAATTTTAATAATAAATCACTTTCTCATTATCTCATATAAAATGTAGATCTCTTGTTATCATAAACCAGTACATGATCACACATCCAACTATAACACCATGACTATCCAACGGATATTTATTATTATATTCTCTAAGCTATGTTCATGATATGGTAAAGAAAAATGATAGTAATTAACCGAAAAGGTATGCATACGATCGATGAGATGCAAGAAAGAAAAATGAGTACAGGTAAGGATTAAAGCAAAAGAAAGAAAAACACAAACATAATCTATTAGTATAACAAAAGGATAGAATATTTCATGTGCCATTTTAGTCTATTAAGTTACAAACATTATTACCGTAAAAAAATTACCAAGATTATTTCATGTGATATTACACTTTAGCTATGTCAGTTTTCTATTTAATTTCCCTGAATGTTACGTAATAATACATTTTGGCTATTGTAAGCAGCATAAATTTAACAATATTGCATGAGTTAGAGTATCTTCTGTTATGAATCAAAGGATTCTATGGTTTTAGGTCAAATGCAATGGAAAGATAGATTCTGTAATTCTCTCTATGAGTCATTACTAAGAAACAATTGTATAAAAGATAATGAAATAGTACATAGGTGTAGCTTATTTATAGTGACTTGGAGTAACTAACTCCCTAACTAACTTTCTACATAGATAACTTGCTCTCCAAGTTATCTTCTTCACTATACTCTAATTAATATCTTCAAAATATGTGCCCCAATGCTCAATGCAGTAATTCAATGTTACATATAATGAATTAAGTTGATTCTGAAAAACAAATGTGTAAATTTTATATGAAATTTAAAAACAATCATATATCAACTTTTTTCTTTGTAAGTATTCATACCATATCGGGAGGAATGTTGAAAGGAGGAATGTTGCACATTACTCTCTAACAAACACTTTATAGCACATTTTGTCTAGGTGATTGAATTTAAACGCGACCCACTAAATGTGAGCCACGCATAAATTTATTAAAAAAACATGAATTTTGAGCAATAGAAAAATGCATATGTTAGAGAGTATGTTAACAGGAAAAATATTTAATTGGGCACAAGGGTTTGAACACACACACATGATTGAAAAAATATAGAGAGAGAAAATAATTAAATAATATTTCCTTTTTAAATAATTAAATGAAATATAATTTTATGTGTGAGTATCTAACTGATGTGTCTAAATGTTTGTGCCCAAGCAAGTCTTTCTCATGTTGACAATATTTTTTATAACAAGATTATTATAAAATTGGTTTGTAAGGTGAGAATTGCTTATCACATACAAATATTTTCAAACCATATCATCTAATATCGAACTTTCAACACACCTTCTCACGTCTAAGAGGAGACATCTTGAATGTCATCGAATGATTTGATAACGTTCACATGATAGTAGATAACCCGTTAAAATTTGGATTGGATCTGATTGAACCATTAAAAAACCGGCTTGTAAGACTAAACTTCCAACTACATACCATTTATATGTAGTATTTTTTTTTGAAATAACCATTTATGTAAATACATATTCATATCTTATATCATCAAATTAATGTGAACTCTCAAAATTCATATAGATTGACCTAGATCCCCTTAAAAACTTGAAAGAAAAAATGATCGAAATTGTTTGAATCAATCCAAATTTTATATGTGATGATATGTACGATAACTCAGTAGCAATTGAGAAGTGTAGTGGTGTTTATAATAACATGCCCATTATATATATCTCCGTGTCTTATGCCTGTTTTTCAGATTCTAACCAAATCAAAACCCGGAGTCATGAAAACTTCATAAAAACAAATCAAAAATCTGTTAACACTTAACACACACAAAAGAAAAAACAGAGAGCAAGGGAATTGTTGACTAAAGTAAATAATATAAGATTTCTATATTCTAGCCTCTGATTCATTGTATTTTTAAATAAAAAATGTGTCATGCATAATGCATGTGTTCGACTGCAACTAGTTTGATTTTGAAATTAATATTCTCCTGAGTCTAGTATGATCTTGATTAATTGCTGTTCAGATCAAAGTTTCCTAGTTTTTTTTAGAGAAAGAAAGTTATAAAAATAATAATGGTGTTCATCAAATTACTAAGGCAGAAAAAAAAAAAATCCTTATCATAAGAAAAGAATAAAAATTCCTAAAAGATGATGAATTCCTACTCAAAAAGTTTGAGTCATATTTCTCCAACTCCAAACACTTTCAAAGGATTGCTCTTTTAACCCCCACAAATACGCAAACTTTTCTAGAGATAACTTCTAAATGACATTTTTGTGTTTTAAGAAACTTCGGGAGATAACTTCTGAAAGCAATTTTTCAGAATAAAGAGCAAATAAAAAGCCAAAAGAACAACGATCATTTGACCAACGTGCTCCTCTCCGTTTGAATTTTGCTCTTTCCCCTGCACAAAACACTCGTACCATGCAGCCATGCCTAAAAAGACCTTGCGTGAGTTAAGTCACGTTGGCGTTCCGTTCCTTTCCTTTCCTTTGGGTCTCCATCCATTCTTCTTTATTTGAACACTCGACGAAGTGGCAAACAACTAGAGATCCACACACGCAAATATAAGGTCTCGGGTTCAAATTTGTATAAAGATATCTAGATTAACAATATCAACCTTATGAGTTGTGCCATACCTTACAGATATTTTGATACCTATTATTCAGAGCATTACGGTAAAGAGAACATGATGATGAGTACATGAATACAAAGCTTATAAGCCGTAGGTGCAAAATACTAACATCATCAAATAATTCATTTGTGCTAACGACAATCAAAGAATGGAAAAAACACCCATCCCTTCTTCCATACTTTGGATATGTGAAAAGCAGTCACGAAATAATAAGAAAATAAATACATAGCTTTTGAACCACAACATAATAAAAGATGACACTACCTTATTCTCTCACATTCATTTGAAGTCAATTCACAACCATCCATTCCCACTTCTTGATAAAAATATTTCAAATGCATTGCAATTGCAATAAATTCAAATTCAAACAATGTATGGGAAGTTAGTTATGATTCAATGTCATCTCTTATGTCTATAAAGTTGAACTTCATTCACACACTGATGTATACACTTTTGTCTCTTCTTTTGACCCTTACTGTCCCATTCACATTCTCCACTTTTTATACTATCATTTTCTTTGTATATATATGTGCATATAGTTTGTTTCATTCATCATAAAAAATGACAAACACAGATGAAAACAAAGAGCTTATTAATCAGCCCTTGTCGATTCTCCAACGATTGGATCGTCTTGAGCTTCTGGTAAATTAAAATTAAATATTTCTTCACTAGAATTTTACATTTATGTATTTTTATTTTATGTTTTTGATAAAAAAAAAAACTGTACTTTATTTTAAGTTCCATATAATGGTCATTAATTAACTCCTAATAATGCAGCTTCTCTTTCTTGAAAAGAAGCAATGTCACACAATACGAGATTCTTCTGATGTTGCCATTTACAAATGTTTGGAACAAGAACAACAATGCAAGAGTTTGTCCTATGTTTTTGAAGAAGTTCACCACAAAGGCACGTTGCTGGAGCGAGTAGCGTTGCTAGAAAATCGAGTAATTCAGGTTTTTGAAGATCCACATAATTTATTTTTTGTTTTAAAATTTGATATGCCGTATACATATCGTCGTATCTACCAAAACATAAGGCGACCCAAACTCTTGTTTTACACCTCCAAAAAAGTATACATTTATCTAAAGGCTTTTAAGTCTCCAATATAAAATCGATATTATTTAATACTATTAAGTTGATACTTTTTGCGTAACATCTTCGTAGCTCGGTGGTCGAAGCAAAACCCATATTAAAGATAAAAATTCAAATTTGAACCATATCCTAATTAAGTTCCATAAGCACAAAGTGATATATATACATCTATATTATATGCTTAATTAGTTTTTGATTCTTCAGCTGAGTATTGACTTGGACATGGGAAACACATCAAGGTCAAGTTCTTCCACATCTACAATAGCTGCAAAGCTAGGAAAAGGATCAGGATCATTGGATGCAAATGAGAATATGGATATGGTCACTAAACTTGAAGAGAAGCATGATCCTCTCATAACACAAGTAACTTTTTGTTAAACTATTGTATATGTGCCTAAAAGTACACTTCCATATAATTTTTTTTTCTTTCTAATGGTCAGCTTTGTGGTATTGTAGGATAGCATTATTGTGGAGGCTTGTTCATTAAACTCACCATCTTGCAGGGCACATAGAATCAAAGCAATGTCTAGAATGGGTTACAATAGGAAATGGCTCAAGTGGTTGAAATTTGGATGTTGATGTTAGATGAATAATATTTACGTAGGTCGTTTATTGTGTCATTTGTACTATTTTATTAAATGTTTAGACATCGATATAAAATATTTATAAGTACCTTGATCAATATTTTTCAATAGTTATTGATTAGCTAGGAAGATCAATTAATATATTAAGTATTGGTTTTATGGATTAAATTATATTTGCTTAAGTTCTTCTGATTTTTTCTTATGTTAATCGATTAAATTAAGCTTGATGGTGACGAAAACTAATTATATATGTTATTTTTTGTCTTTTCTTAATGTGAAACTCAAGTCCTATTATTTGAATAATTCAAAAACATGTTTAACGTGAAACTAATGCAAACACTATATAGCCAATAACTCTTTTATTTGTCCTAGTACTTCATCGACAACATAATCACTAATATGACACATTAATTCAAAATGGTAATTCCAATTAAGAGCTGTGATTATTGGTGCAGTAACTAGTCTTTCTTTCAAACTTCAAAACTACCTAAACATGATCCATCAAATTCAAAAGACTTATCTTTGTTGAGTAAATTACTCAATGATTTTGCAATCTTTGAGAAGTCTTTAATTAATCGTCTGTAAAAGCTTACATATTCTATAGAAAGATTTTGGATTCCTTTAACATGTGTTAGTGGAGGGAATTTTTCAATGATTTCCACCTTAGCTTTGTCTACCTCAATGCCTTTAGCTGAAATCTTCTGGAAGGAGTTATGTTATATATTTTTGGTTATGTGTTTTTGAGACCAGAAACTTGACAAAATCGTCTTGAAATAATGTCCCACTAAGCGTGCATATTTGTTGATTTAAAATAGTTTCTTCACAACAAATAAACTCGGCGAGCAATCTAGGATACAAGTTAAATCTTTAAAAAGGGTTCTTAGTTGACAAGTTTATGTGTAACAAGCTTTAAGTTGGAGATCAAAGAAATGTGAATAATTTCTGATTATGTAAAATGGAAGAAAGATACAAGACCCGAGTGTGCGAAATGAAAAGTTCTATTAATCTGTGAGTTAGATTCATACATCACTCTTTCAATGTTGTCAGTAAGAGTATTATCCTTTGAGAGCGGCATATGTGTTTCTAGCGTAGTTTTATAGAACGAAAATGAACTCCTTTACATGGAGTTTGAGATTACATTATATAGACAAATAAAATAACTAACTATTACAATGTATGTATGTCAATTGTCATGTGTCTTCTAAGAAACTTCTTTGATAACTTCTTTGGTATAACTTCTCTTATGTAACTTCTCTTGTGAATTTGTATTCTTAGTGCTTTCGGAAGGATAATCATTGCTCTTGAAGCTTCTTTAGCAATATTCGTATGCAAGTTTTGGAGGTTACCACATTTGAACCTGCCGGAAAAACCTTTGCTCAGGTTGTTGCTAAGCCTAGTCAGGTCCATTTGCCTTAGCTTCCTCAATGTGTTATCAAGGGTGATGTGGTGAGTGTGAAAATCACGCAATCAGAATACGAAAGGGGCCTCGAAGATTGTCAAAGAAACCTTCATGGCAGGCTCACGCTGAACAAAGGTGACCCTCCAATCACCTCTAAGGTATTGAAAGCCAAACTCAATTTGCTCTGCAATGATATAAAACCATGGTATGTGATTCCCTTAGGTAAGGGCTTTTATGAATTCAAATTCCAATCCATTGATGATATGCGCAAAGTTTGGGCTATCGGTGCGATTAACCTCAAACCTGGCTTGATTAGATTCATGGGTTGGACTAAGGATTTTGACCCTAAAAATCAAGCTCAATCCCACACCCAAATATGGGTTAGGTTGATGAATCTTCCACAAGAGATATTGGAGGAATTTAACGTTGTATGAAATTGCTTCTGGTATTGGTACTCCTCTCTTAATTGATGAAGCTACACAGAGTCGTGTGTTTGGGCTCTATGCCAGGGTGCTTGTGGATGTTGATTTGTCCAAGAAGTTGTTCAATTCTGTGTTAGTAGAAAGGGAGGGGAATGCCTTTCCGATGGAGGTTCAATACGAAAGGCAACCTCTCTTTTGCTCCCACTGTAAGCACATTGGCCATGCAATCCTTAACTGCAATAAACTCTTGCACTCAGATTTTGTGGAAACTGGACAGACCCAGAAAAAACAAGTTACCAAACCCATAATGAATAAAGAAAAAGCTCATCTGAGTGTGCTTTCAAACAAGATTCCTAACCAGTTTGTGAGCTCTACCCAAGTTGCAGCAGACAACGCAAAACCGACTTCAGGGGCTACCAAGGGCAATGTGGCTAACCTTCAAGCGCTCGCTACACAACTTGATCACCTTGCTTGCGGGAAGATTGCTAGCAGCTCTGATCTACCCACAAGTTCAACTTTTCAGAAAATTTCAGGTAGTATACATACTATAGTTGATACCAGTCATGACCAAGATATTACACTTCAGAATTCTTTTGATTTGTTTGATGACTTTGAGGATGCCTCTTGATGACAGTCAATCATTCACTATTTTAAGAATCTTTTTTTATGATACTTTTGAGTTCACAAGCAAGCTTAAGCAGCAAGAAATGCAAGAAAAAAAACTGAAGAAACTGAAAATAGGGCATCGTGTCACGATTGTTGAAAACGTGTCACACTTTGGATCACAAGATGAAGTTCTTTCGGTATTGGTTAAAACGTGTAACGATGTGTATTTCGTGACGCGATTTTAAGAACATGTGAGACAAAAGAGCCACATAAACAAGGAGTTTTAATTGATAGGTGGTATGAATATAAAAATGTTTAATTGATATGCCGGTCCTTTAACTTATTTCTTTTATTCAATTTGGTCCCATAAGTTTTAACCTTATCAAACACGTCATTAACTTATTTCTTTTATTCAATTTGATCCAATTTTAATAATTTTAATCCCCTAAAAAAAGAGACCGTTGGATTACGGAGGTCTATCAAATTTTATAGTGTATCACCAACACCTAATTTATTTACTTTCTTCTTCTTCTTCCCTTATCTTCATCTACATTCATCCTTCATCATCTTCATAATTTTTTTTTTCATCATCTTCAAAAACCCAATTTTTTTTTCTTTCAAAAATTCATCACCACACAGATTTTCGTGCTCCTAGTTCTTTCAATATCATCTTTATCAATTTTCATACAAAAATTGAATCAAAGCTAAAATTAAAAACACAACTTAAATTCAACATCAAATCTACTCCTCCTAATTCTAATTCCAATTCCAAACTGCTTGCTACAATAACTCGCAAATCACCGTTCTGCACTCATCTAACTCGCTATTCACTGTTCTGAGGTTTGAATTTTTAACTTTCAGCTATTTTCATTGCTTCTGTGTCATAATTTTTTCTTCCTTTATCACATCAATTTTCACATTTTCTTAACTTCAAAGTTTGAATTTTTATCTCATTTCAGATATGAGTTTTGCAAAAAATGACGATTTCGCTCCATAATCTCATCTGGGTTGTTCTTATTTTCACCTTCTCATCTAGGTCGTGCTTATTTTCACCTTCTGATCATTTTTTCTCATCTGGGTCGTTTGGTTTATTCATGAAAATTTAAATAGCCCAATTCAACATTCTTGGTGTCATTGATTCTGTTTCAAAGTTTGGTTTTTTTACTGATAAATATTACTCTTTTAGTGGTTAATTCTTGAAGGTTTTGTGTTTCAACAATGGAAGAAGATCAAGAAATGATGAAACATGTGTGCAAATTCTGCAGAAAAAGAAGTGTGAAAGTTGAGTTTTTTTCATTACTCTAGAGTAACTAATGTCAATCTTTCATGAATTCTATCGGTCTTTTTTAATTTATTGATATTCATCTTCACCTTGAACGTGTTTAGTTTGCTGGTTTTTTTTCTTCTTCTTTTTCCCTTTTCCTTTTCTTCTTCTTTCCTTTTATAACAGACAGAATTCGTGACATTCATTCGATTCCAGGACAAATGGGTGAAATATGAGAGCACAAAATACAATGAAGTTCAACCATGCGGTTTCAAGCAGCCGCTGCAAGGAACGTGAAGGGAAGGTTGTGCAAGTTTATGGTGTAACGCCCACTTTTATTTAATTAATTATTTAATTGAGTCTAGACGAGTTATATTATATTTATATAATATATGTGTGATTTATGATGATTTATGACGATTTAGATGATTTGGATGATTTTAGATGAGATATGTGTTGTGATGATTTTATGAGGTTATGAGACTTATTTTATTGTTTAATAAAATAAGATTTGAAAATAAAATAAAATATTTAGTTAAGGGCTGTTTTGAGATTTTAGAGAGTTTTGGGGGAGAAAGTGAGATAAGATAAGATAATGGGAAGAGATATAAAAAGAAAAGACCTAGTTTTAGAAAAATTAGTACGTACGATCAAACTTTGGAAAAGGAGGAAAAAGCCATAGAAGGGAGAAGACCAGAGAGAGAGCTGCGATTTTCATCAACTAAGGTAAGGGTGAGACTAATGATTCAATATTGTTAATCTATGTAATCCTGATGATCAAATTAACAAGTTAGGATTGAATTAGAAAGTTTATGAAATTAGGGTTAATAGGTGATTTTGATGATCCAATGATGTTAGGTTGTTAGATTGATGCTTAAAACGTCCTTTGACCTTAGATTATGCTTAAGATGAATTATGGAATCGAAATTAGGCTTAAAACCATGAGATTAGATGAATTTTCGTGAAAAACTGCATTCTGCCCGAGCCTATATTCATCGCTCGCCCTCACGAACGATGATCCTCGCCTCGCGAGTGATGAAGTTCATCGCTCGCCACGCGAGCCATTTCCCTTCGCCTCGCGAGTTACAAGTCGTAGCTCGCCACAGCGAGCAACCTTACTCGCCACAGCGAGCAACCTTACTCGCCATAGCGAGCATGACCAGAGAGCATGTCGAATTCTGTATTTTTGACTTTTGAGTTGAACCTTAGATGTTTTTGAGTGCCTAAAGATGTTTATTAAAGATTAGATGATGATTTAGAACGAGATTGAACCTGGTTTAGCTTAGAACAACTTTAGTTGAAAATCTGGCTTGTACTCGCCATGGCGAGCAGATGCTCTTGCCTCGCGAGCACTTCCAGAATTGAATGCAAGTTAGGATGTTGCGATCTGTTTCGCACAAATTGATTAGGGTTGGACCCTTAGGTAGTAATGTGACCTATTTAAGATGTTAACTGCAATCTGTGAAAGCTGTTACGAACTGTTAAGTTGATTATAATATGATTTAATGATTAATTGCATTACTTGAAATATTATTGAATGATCAAGATGTTGTTGAAATGAATTGATATTATGAAGTTATGTTGTTGTTGTGATCTGATTATGCTGCTATTGTTATTTAACTAAGTTGCATGAGTCTATTCAAGATGATTAAGATGATGTTGAACTCCAAATTATTGGATGTATATGAGATGATGATTAAGATGTTTTAAGATGATTGAGTCCATGCATTAGCATACATTTGTTGGGGGCTCATGCCCTGGAACTTTGTACTCACCACGATGGAGCATTAGCTCAAAATAATGTTGGGGGCTTATGCCCTGAAAGTATATTAATACTAAACTGTTGGGGGCTCATGCCCTGAATTGGTACCACATGCATATAAGAGGTCTAAGTTGCATTGTCGCATTGTCGAGTCAAATGATGAAAGATGTTAAGATGTTATGTTATTTATAATGATTGAATGAAGTGATTACTTGATATTTTATTATCAATGATGCTATGATGTTTAAGATGTTTATGTTGTTAATTACGATTGTTGAATTATATTGACTAATATTATTGTTTTGTGAAATCTCACCCCTTCTGCTTGGAAATGTTGCTCTTCGTATGAGTAACTTGCAGGTGATCGAGCGTAGGTTGCTGTTGTGCTGCTGTGAGTGGCCTTGCCTCACTGAGTCCTAGGTTGCTCTGATGCGTAACGGGATGGGGTTTTGATATGCATGCTTCATTTCCTTTACGTGTTCATTTATGATGTTTCATGTTGTTTAACTGAATTTATTTGAGATATTATGATGGGGCCTACGTGCCAAGACAATTTATGATTTTGAAATAACTTCGCTGCGATGATTAAGATATTTTGTTGGAAGTTAAATTGTTATTTAACTGTTTTTAGATTATGTGAAATGTGATATCCCGTTTTGTGATGATTACTCTGATTTATGTTAAGAAATTTTTATGTTGGGAAAACGGGGTGTTACATATGGCAGGAAATGGGTGATTCATATTGAGAGTATAACTCGTGAGGATTTGTTTGTGTTATTGTTGATTATTCAAAATGTTGATTAGTGAATTTGTTTGAAACTTGATTTTGTAAGTGGTTTGAATGTTTTGTGGTTTAGATGAACTATTTTAGAATTTGAGAAGTTTATGATTTTTGATTTAGATCTGAATTAATTTTGAATGGTTTAGATTGACTTATTTTTTATTCATTGAATTTCTGGATTTTGTATTGAACGTGTATGTCATGATGAAAGTGTAATGATTTATTTTAGAAAGAAAAAAAAAATGGGTTTTATGAAGATGATGAAAACAATTATGAAGATGATGAAGGATGAATGTAGATGAAGATGAGGGAAGAAGAAAAAACTAAATAAATTAGGTGTTGGTGATCCATTATAAAATTTGATAGACCTCCGTAATCCAACGGTCTCTTTTTTAGAGGATTAAAATTATCAAAATTGGATCAAATTGAATAAAAGAAATAAGTTAAGAGACGTGTTTGAGAAAGTTAAGATTTATGGGACCAAATTAAATAAAAGAAATAAATTAAGGAACCGACAGATCAATTAAACCATATAAAAATGATTACATAGACACTAATGGGCGGCCTATGTCACGTAACCTAAAAGGAGATGCATGCAATGTTTCTAAAAAAAGAGTCCACATGAGGCACATATAAAAAGCGGAAACAGTGAAACAAATTGACATTCATGCTTTGGCACAAGAATCACGTTTTTGGAAGGAACGAAGCCGCACGCAACACGAGACAAAAGGACGACGAGAAAAGCTCATGGAATTTGGAATATGCAACAGTACTGATTAAATAGAGCAAAGTCGGTAGCACCATAATTCGATCGGTTTATTTCTTTTACTATGTTGTTTATTCCTTTAATCATGTCTAACTAATTCCCTTTGATTGAGTTATGATGAACCTATTGTAATATATGAATTAATAGTTGAAACTCTCTTTATTATTAATATTATCCAGTCTTTATTCAGAATTATTTGTGTTCATTGCTTTTGATATGATTGTTTGCATGACTATTAACCCTAACTTCTTACAATCACATAAATTGATCTTAGGAATTGAATGACTACTAACCCTAACTTTTAATTTTGAAATAGTAATTCTGTTTAATTCAACATAAGAACCTAGAGATAGGAAATTGAGGATTATGACATATGAATTAACGTTCTGACATCGCTTCCACGGTTATTCAATCGGTTTAAAAGATTAAAAGGTTAGAACTTAGGAAAGGGTTTTGAGTCAAGAGATTGATCAAAACTAATTAGTTAATTTGTCGTAAAGATTGAATAAGTGTTGAGAGTAAAGAGAGATAAACTATTTCGCATAAAACAATAGAGGATTCATTGGCCTGATCATCTGTTTTAATCCAATTATCAAACCATTTTATTTTCTGTTATTTACTTTTTATTGCACACAAACCTACTGCCTCAGGCACTTATAAAATTTACACATCCTATATATTTACTTTATTGCTAAGTTGAGATTAACACAGTCCTCGTGGATACGAACTTATTTTATTACTTCGATAATTTTAGTACACTTGCTAAAATATTTATCACCTTTGATGGAGAGGCCTTGGTAAAGGGCATTGGGAAGGATGCAGGGTTCACTGATATGGCTGTTGAGCATAATGACTCTCATTTCTCTCCCACAATTGTGATCCCCTCCACATTGTGCTTACACAAGTGTTCTTTTGATATGCATAAAGCTATCACTGATGCTTCTTCTGTTGTTCCTGTAGAGGTTGCTGAGTTAGCGGTGGTTACAAGCAAAGAGACACATATTTCTAATGAAAAAAGGTCCTCTGCAACTGTATCTCCACTCACTACTCAGCATGTGAGGTCTGAATATGGTTTTTTTTTTTATCATATGGTAGAAGGGGTTCGGGGCTCTTTGCCAGTACCAATCACTATCAATCATGCTTCTCTTACCTGTGACAAGCTGCCAGTCTGCACTGTTTTAAAGCCTGCCCTTCATCCCCCATCTGCAGCATCTCAGAAGAGTGTTTCTATTCTCTCAAAATTCTGGGGAGATGAAGTAGAAGAAGACACTGATGACACTAATCAGAGCTTGTAGGTGAAATCCTACAAGAAACATAAGAAGGCGATGAACAAAGAGAAGCCTGCTAGTTTCAACTCAGCAGGAATGAGAGCTCGTGCCCAAAAGGGTACCTCCATAGTTGTCCCACCATGATGTATTTCTTGCTGTTATTGGCTAGAATAATATTTTGATAAGCTTTTGTTGGCTAGTTTGCTGTTCTTTGCTTTATCCTTCATTTTGTAGGCTTTATTGGATCATGTAGTTATCTCTGCCACCTTAGAGTGTTTTGCCTTAGTTTGGATTTGGTGTAATGTTCTTGTGTATATGGGTTCAGACCCCTAATCCTGACATTTAGTATTTTTTGTGCCTTATAAAAAAAAACATTTGAACCTTTCGAGTGAAAGTAGCGGTTATCTTCAACGGTTATTGCAGCTTCCTTGATATGCTTGAATTCAAACCGTTCCTTCGCTCAAAGTATATTTTTCCCTCAAACATAAAATTAAAATTTGAGTGTCACATTTTTTTGAGTAGTCTAAAGTTGTACATGATTTGAAGGAAGAAAAATCATATCTAGATGACACCCTACAAAGATTGTTGTGTGCGATTTAGGTTGCGTCAAAATATTTTTATGATGATACATGCCATGAAATCTTCCATCAATTCATTCGAAATGATTCAAGATTCTCAAATCACTGCCCTAAACAACCTAGATCGTATTCATGCCAAAGGAGGAAGAGTTGCTGCCAAAATCTTAACACTTTCTTATAAAGGATTTGTCGTTGACCATCAAATTGATTCTTTGGAGCAGGATTATCAACTCCAAAGGGTCGAAAAGGAACATTGGTCAATTCTAGTGTGACATGTGGCAATACAATTTTTGTACACATATATGTGAAAGAGTGATAGAGAAAATAGTTGAATTGATTTATGTGTCACATTTGGAATGATCATTGTCACTGACATTCTCAAATTCTTATGGAGTCTTCTCCAATAACTTTGTATTGGTTAACCATCTTATCGTTATTATTTAATTAATTTTATATTTAATTCAATGGATAATACAACATCTTGATGATATGCTATTCTCATAAGAGAATTTTATCAAACCAACGAATATGGCCAAGACTATCATCCCAATTTCATACTTGAAAAGAAAAAAAAAATCATCCCAATTTCAAATTAATATTGGGTTCCAATTAACATACCAAACTGAATAACATTTTCTACGAATCTTTGGACCGTCTTTTCTTCGAAATTTAATGAGACATGTTTCTCTTCGAACAAAGAAAGTATTAGTGACCAATAAAGCAAATACTGTTAACTTTTGAGGAAGAAGGAAGTTGCTACGCAAATCATAAAAAGTGTGAACTTGGTAGCTCAGTCGAAATTTCACATAGCTTTTTTTCAATCAAATACAAATTGACCCCAAGTCAACGAAATACAAAAATAAAAAGTATTTTTATGAACACCCATGTCATTACTTTATAAAGGAGTGAAGAAAATTGAAACCATACCAATCAAATACCTTATATTTAGTTTTATCTTGCACACATTACTGAAAAATTAAAGCTTCAAACATGAACACTACAAATAATGGAGAGCGATTGAATGCTGCAGCTGAAGCAGGTGATATAGATCTCCTCTACACAGTAATTCAAGATGATCCATACATTTTGGAGCATATAGATTCAATACCATTTGTTGAAACTCCTTTACATATTGCTGCATCCATGGGTCATATTGACTTTGCCATTGAAATTATGAATTTGAAACCTTCATTTGCTTTGAAGTTAAATCCACAAGGATTCAGCCCCATCCATCTCGCAATGCAAAAGAACAAAAAACGTATGGTGTATCACTTTGTGAGCATCAATAAAGACCTTGTTAGAGTTAGAGGAAGAGAAGGCATAACTCCTCTTCATTTTGCATGTCAAAATGGTGAGGTTCAAATGTTAGCTTACTTTCTCCGTTTGTGTCCGGAATCAATTGAATACTTGACTGTGAGGCGCGAGACTGCACTCCATATTTCTGTTAAAAATGAACAATATGAGGCCCTTCAAGTACTTGTTAGCTGGCTCAAAAAAAATACACAGAGAGGGGCTCAAAAGCTGGAAAATAAAATATTAAACCAAAGGGATAAGGCAAGCAACACAATTTTGCATATTTCAGCACTAAGTAGTGACCCGCAGGTAATCTTGTTCTTATTCCATTATTAAAACCACATGTCTTCTTTTATATATTTCTTGTCGCCTCCCCTCCCTACCAACTTAATTTCTTTGTAGTACAGGCACTTCTATTGTTGGTAAGTACTGGTATAGATTTGAAGGCAAAGAATAGTGAGAACAAAACCGCATTAGACATAGCAAGCACGCCAGAGATCAAGAGTATATTATTAAGTGTTGGAACAAAACCTAGCTCAGAAGTCACTGATTATCCCACATGTGATCATAGAATAAGATCAAAGATCACAACTATAGGTGCTGTGACAATTTATATAAATCGCATTAGAGGAGATATATCAGAGGAGCAACGTAACACTTGGTTGATAGTTGCGACTCTTGTTGCGACTGCCATCTATCAATCAGGATTGAGTCCCCCTGGTGGAATTTATCAGGTTAGTGCTGGTGACACTAACACGAACATCACTTCCTCCAATTTTACCATTTCTGCCCCAGGAAATGCTGGGAAATCAGTCTTGTCAGGTTATGAATTCTTTTTGTTTTTATTTATTAATATGTATTCCTTTTCTGTATCAATTTTAGCGATATTTATTATGTTACCATATGGAAAAATATGCTTTCTAGTGGGTTCTCCAATGGGTTGGTTTACCGCTAGTTATTTATTTTCTATGTGGAGGATATCCCCTACACATGTCAATTCCGTGATTTTATTCGTCCTTTTTGGTTCAATTCTGTTACCCATGGTGATTGACGTCATTGTTGGAGTGTACAGACGGTCACGGCTTAAACACAGAATTGCTAAGATATTTAATATGATAGTCAAAGCATTGTTTCAATAGGAGAAACATCAACAAAGGTTATGGACATTGGTCATATAGATGATGACTGCTAAGATCTCTGTGACTCAAACCACTTATGACCGAATTCACAACCAATAATATCGATCTCAACGTTGATTTGTAATTTTACTTGTCATTGTTATCTTTGTTTCTGTTCAACCTTAGCAAATAGTGAATCAATGTGTTAAATATTAAATCATATCATGTATTTTATTGAATGCCTGTGTATTCTATTAACTATTGTATCACATATAATAGCATTATCATGTATAATTATAAGTGTATATGGTGTTGAAATCTGTTGTTTATTGCATTGTTGAGATTGTGCGTTTAAATTATCGTATTATCATACTCTGCTCATTTTATTGTTATGAGTATGATAACTTACATTAGTTTGTTTATTGGTATGTTTATTTGCACATCGTTTGTACATGTAGATGATGAGTTGAGTTGTATGTGAAGATGGAACCAAAGCAAAAGCTTAATAGTTTGAGAAATGAATTTTTTTTGGTTGATATTATTAAAAAATTTATCTAGACTAATCGTTATTTTAAATATGTATAGCTGGTTAATTCTATTTATAATTGAGAAGAATGCTAGTAACACTCATTTTAACTCACACTTTTCAACACATTCTTTGATTTGTTAAAATTCACATGGATCCCACCATATTATGAGTCCCATGTAAATTTGGTGGATCCCATGTGAATTTTAACACCAATCAAAAAAATATGTTGAAAAGTGTGTGTTAAAATGTACTCCCCGATTCAAAATATAACCAAAATTTATGAGTCCTATATAAATTTGCTTATATTTTGAAATGGAGGAAATATGTTATTAACATTTTGGTTTAGGCTAAATTGCATTTTTAGTCCTCTAACTATTTAGGTAGTATCACTTTGGTCCCTTAATTAAAATTTGATTTATTTTGGTTCCTTAACTTCTCTCCGTTACACATTTTGGTCCTTTCCGTTAGTTTTAATTAAAAAACCTTAGGTTTTCTTCATTTTCTTCTGAAGTTTTTATGGGATTCTTGTTGTTGAAGATTGATGGAGATGATATGAAGATGAAAAAGAGGAGAATATGATGAAGAAAACCTAACGTTTTTATATATGGGTAAAAATGCAATTTTTTTGTTAATTTAGTGTAAGGTTTTTATATATGGGTTTAAAGATATTTCAATTTCAAATTAAATGTTAAAGTCTTCAATGGTAAAAATTAGAGTAAACATTGAAATTTTTATGAAAAACTTATGTTATTTGACTATATATATATATATATATATATATATATATATTTTAAATAATTTCTTTTGAATTTGATGATCCAACCAAAATCAACACTCTTATTACAAGGCCAATCCAACCATGCTCTAGAGAGTTGAGCCTCCAATTTTTTGGAACCTCAAAAACAAAAAGAAACATAAGGAGGAAAATTGTTCTTTAGGCGCATGTTTCCTCCAAAGACACCTCAAACTAACCAAAATATTTCCAATGATATTTATTTACTGTTCACTTTTGAAAGGTAATTAATTGTCACTTGTTCACTAACATTTATTAAGGGAGCTTCTACGGTGCAGTCAAGAAATTGACTTTTTTGAAAAAGTTATTTTGTTTAGTCAATTGTATAAGTGTTGAGGGGACTTCTACATGTCAACCAGTGTTCTGCTGGTGGACCACTCTAAGATTAAACTTTACCTTATTACAAATCAGTCATCATACTAAATATTAAGAGGAATTTTAATCTTAGTGCACAAATGAAAATCTATGTGTTGAAGGCAAAAAGCAATATGGAGGAGGATGTGATGATTTTTTTAGAATTTTCATTATTCTTTGTTTTTCGAGGAAATTGAAGAACATTAGTTTATAAAGATTTAATTTGTACGATTTCTCAAAAAATAGGGGTTTTGTTAATTGAAGGATTTGAACCTTTGTGAAAATAGGTTTAACTTTACTAAAAAAATTATTCTTATGACTTCACCATAAAATTTTTCTTTACCATTCAATACTCACATCTCATTTTCTCATTTTATAAGCTTATCCTTTGCTTTTTTTTTTTTTTTTTTTTTAAGTGTGGCAGGCATAACTCAAAGTTAAAAGAAATTAAGTTAATAGAAATTAATCATGTTAGATTTCACATATTGATATTGTAGATCAGTTGAGGATCATGCTCTAGTAAAAGAGAATACAAGAGGAACTATGAAAATTCATTAATTTTGACCTTGAGGTAACGTTTAGGATGGTCTCATGAATGTATATGACCAGCATGGTCTCATGTACAGATAACCATTGATTAGCATCTATTACACACACTTTAAAATTAGAACATGTCTGAGAAGCATTTGTTTGTTTAATCTAGATTCAAAATACCTTTTTGGCAAAAACATGTAGGATCGTGTTTTTTTTTTCCTGGTGAAATTGGAAACGTGAATTATAAGTTTAAACAAAAATAATTAATTAAATCCGTATAAGTGGAAACATTGATTTTTAAAATTATTTTCTTCATTATAGAATAATTATAATCTTTGAGATCATTATATTTTTTTCTAATACATAAAAATGAAAATAATATTTAAATATATTGTTAGTCCTATCAATTATCTTTTTATTTGGGCAAATGTATTATGCATAATCTATTTCCTTATGCACCCTGCATAAACACTTCACAACCAGCAAATTTGATCGCACATCTCTTCTCCAAAGAATCAGACAACAACATCGTGTTTTCACCACTCACCGAGCCACCATGTGACATCAGATCGGTCATGAGAAAGAGGTGGTCGTCGGCATGAACGAATCTCCGGCGGCGTAAGGGATAAGATGAGGTCGGTAGCGGCTTAAAATCTCCAGATCTAAACGGGAATAAGGCACGACGACAGTGGTGATGGTGGGTGACGGAGGAGGTCGACGACGTTTGGAAGATGAGGTCGTCGGTGAGTTCTAGATCTGAACGGATGTGAAGGGAAAATGACGATGGTGGTCATTGATGAGGACGAAGGGACTATGGCCGGGGAGGTACATCTAATGGTATTGGAGTACACTCACAGAAACCATTTCCACATCAAAATGGTTTTGGAGTACAACACACAGAAACCATTTCCACGCAAAATGGTTTTGGAGTCCAACTCACAGAAATCATTTCCACTGCAAAATGTTTAATGGGCTGAGATTTATGCAGGGTGCATAAGAATTCCTTATGCATGATAACCACACCCTTTTTATTTAGCTTTTTATGACATTTTTGTTAAGTTTAGTTGCAAAAAAATGTTATTTATATTTGATACTTTATTTTGTAAAAAAAAAAAAAAAACAAGGGTTAATTAAGTAAATGATTCCTATAAATATTCAGAATTTTGTTTTTAGCCCCTACAAAATAAAATTGCACTTTTTTGTTCCTGTAAAATTTTCCATCGACATTTTTAGTCTCTATAAAAAGTTTCCATCAACAGTTTTAGTCATTGTCAAAAATTTCTATCAACATTTTTTGTCTCTAAAATGCTTAAGGAAAATGTTACGGAGACTGAAAAGTGTGATTTTATTTTATAGGAACTAAAAACAACACTGTGAATACTTATAGGGATTAAAAATTTAATTAATCCAAAAAACAATACCGATAGAAATAGAAGGTAAAGAATTTCAGGAATAATATGAGCTACAGTTTTTTTTTTTTGTTTTTTTTACAGGAATGTGAGCTAAATTCATGAATTTGTTTTTCAAATTTTACCCGGATGATATAAAAAGAAGATGTGTCGGTTATTGCTTTGGTCAATAAACTTCGCCAATAAATTTACTTTGGTATTGTTAATTGTAAATACAACAACTTTAACCTTACAAGAAGACAAAACTTTCACTTATGTGGCCAAATATTTAAGGTGACGAATACATAATTCAAGAGATAGATGCTATATACACATTGTTATTGTCATATTTACACTCTTTGCTCATGCATATGCATATATGTTTTACTTCATCTGGTCCTAGAAAAATTAAAATATATCAAAATCAATACACTTATTGATTAGTACTCCATCCGTCCCGTAATAGATGCCCAATTTAAAAATGTGCAATTTTAATCTAACTTACTTTGACCATATTTTTCTACTAATATACAAAGATAAATAATATCATATAAGATGTCGTTAGATTTGTCTCGATGAGTATTTTCAAAATATCAAATTTTCATAAGTTTTTTCTAATATATTATTTAAGATATTTAATCTGAAAATTATGCATTGACATGCTTAATAAGGTCAACTATGTCATATATTATGAGACAGATGGAGTATAACTTTTTGAATAATTTTACAAATATACCCTCATAAAAATTTGTGAAACATTAAATACACAAACTAGTATTAAAAAGACAAAACTAAAAATTTAAGGTATTTTTCAATATACATATAAGAGAGAAAAAAATGAGAGACTTTAGATAGAAAGAGAGAGGCGGCCACTCTAGGGCTCACCTAGCTTGTCTTTGGTACATCATAATGATTTACGACAACATTACCATCAGTTTTGCTATATGGCTGGATTTTCCCGGAGTACACATGCTTATTTTACAGGTATATGGTATGCTCTTGTTTGGGTGATTTGGAACGGAACAAACGTATATTCCAAAACGAGGCATCTCATTCTCTTGTACTCATGGGTAAAGATCAAATGCAACCCTTTTTTGGATGAAAACAAGGAACATATCTTTTAATTACTATTTTTATGACTTGTGGAATCATCCGCTCCTTTGTGTGGGAGTGCACGAGTAATTTATTATTTTTGTTATTTGAGGGTGTCTTTCTTATTTAAATATTTAGCAGTGTATCGCTTTTTGTACGTCTTGTGCAGGGTGATACATATGCAGTTTTAATATATCTCATTTTAGTTTGTGCAAAAAAAATAATTAAAAAGACAAATATTAAATATCACAACTTTTAAGCAATAACTACACTTTAAAAGTTGTGATATTTTCTTATATATAGGATCAGATGGAGCATTTATATATGATATATATTTTTTAGGGAGTTTCTACGGTGCAGTCAGGAAACTGATTTTTTTGAAAAAGTTAATTTTGATTTTAATATTTGATTCATTTTAAATTGTTAATTACTGATTAATGATCAATAATATATTCATTTAGTAATGCTTGCAACATCTTGGACTTACAGGTACTATTTTATCGTTGAAATTTTTAACATGCAAATAGAGTTTATGATATTATGTGATAGTCTTAAGTGTTACACTTTGTAGGGTGTTACGCTTAAAACAATGTATGGTAAAATTAAATTAAGTGTAGTCTTGTTAACCTGATGAAGTGATGATACTATGAAGGCTGAACTTTTGATGTCATTCAACAAACAGTGGGGTGTTACTCATTACATTTTTTATGTTATAGTGTTAACTTCACCAAAAAAATCACTCTTATGACTTCACCATAAAATTTTCCTATTTTTTAATGACAAATATTAATATCTGTGAAATTAATAAACTAGAACCTCAAACTTCTTATATCTTAGTTCAAACCAATTGAGTTATCCAACACATATGTTATAATACACACACTAAATGACATTATTATCCCAACATTAAATAGAAGATAAATCTTTTAAAAAAAATTATTAGGGGTCAATTTTATGCCATTACTAAAAGACTCTAGTCACACCCCAAAAAAAACATTACACCCAAATTTATTTAAAATTTTACAATAATACCAAAATTGCCCTCTTCATGTAAATTTTTAAAAACCTATTTTTTATGATCATTCTGAACCCTTACCCCCTTTCATCCACAAATCACCATAGATGTGCAACCAATATCTGAATCAACATCTTTGTTATTGATCTGTACTATATTCATAAAGGCTAGTGAATTTCATGAATTTCATTTTCGATGAGTTTCTATTTGTTTATTGTTTGTTTTGGTATGAGATATGCCTGTCAATTTGATTTTAAGTGAGAGGTTAGTGTAAATTAAGTTTACGTGTATGTATATAAAAGGGGTTAGTGTAGTTTACGTATGTAGGTTAATGTAAATTCAAGTTTACGTATGTTCAATTTAGGTTAGTGTAAATTCAGTTTACTTACATTCAATCTAGGTTAATGTAAATTGAGTTTACTTATTGTTGTGAATCCGGTTGAAACTCACACCAATGAAAACAAAGATGTGTGGAGCAAGAGATAGTGGTAATCAATGAACAAAATGGTTTCCAAGCAACAACAACAAAAAACAGCCCTAGACTAGTGTAGAGCAAAACCACACATAGAGATAACAAAGCATAAACAAGATAAGCAAGAAAGGAAGAACAAAAAAAACACCAAGAAGATTGTTGACCCAGTTCAGCCAATATGGCCTAATCTGGGGGAGAGAGCAGCTCTCCAATCTAATATGATGAAAGTGTTACAAAGGGTTACAAGAAACAATAGCCTTCAAGCTTACACAAGAACAAACCCTAGATTCTACCCTTTGGTGTTTCCCCACTCTCACAATATGAACCCTAAAAGAGAAGACACTAGAGGAAGCTTTAGATCCTTCCAACTAATGAACTCCTCACTACCCAAGGTGATTACAATGTTTTTCCCAACCCAAGAGACACTCTCAACAAAGACACTCAACCCTTTGGTTCCCTCCTTTGTTATCCAAGTTCTCTCTTTAAGCTCTTCCAAGCTCTCCTTCAAAAAAACACAAGAACACAATATATACTAGTCTTCCTCTGAAGCAATCGTGCCACGATTTCCAGATCGTGTCACGATTTGCGTCTGACCCAAGGTTTGACCAGTCCTTATCAAGGATACTTAACGAGCAAGTTTCTGAATCGTGTCACGATTTCCCAAGATCGTGCCACGATTTGGCGTCCTGCAAACTAGCTCACGGCACCTTGAAATCGTGTCACGATGCCAAAATCGTGTCACGATTTCTCTGTTCTTCCAGACCACAAATTTGAAGCCAATATCAACACTTATGTTCAATTTAGGTTAATGTAAATTTAGCTTACGTATGTATATAAGAGGTTAGTGTAAATTCAGTTTACTTACGTTCAATATAGGTTAATGTAAATTAAGTTTACTTACGTTCAATCTAGGTTAATGTAAATTCAGTTTACTTACGTTCAATCTAGATTAATGTAAATTAAGTTTGTAAATTCAGTTTACTTACGTTCAATTTAGGTTAATGTAAATTAAGTTTACTTATGTTCAATTTAAGTTAATGTAAATTAAGTTTACTTATGTTCAATTTACATTAATGTAAATTTAGTTAATTTAAAATTTTTATTTTAGTTAAAAGATATATTAGTCATTTTGAGGTGTAACTTATTTTTTTAGGTGTGACTAGTTACTAAAATCACATGTCTCCTTTATTAGGGGTCAATTTTCAATATTAAAACAGTCTTCAATTTGATTGAGACCACCCTGATTATTGGATTAAATTAACTTGGATTTGATGTAAAAATATAAATATTTAATCCAACCCAAAATCAATAAAACTTTATTGCATTGGATAACGGATTTGGCCAATCGTCTAGAGGTGTGAACACAACTTACATTACCCACAAAAAGGAAATAGGAGAGAGTAATGTGACAAAGCAAACATGGTAATTTATTTAAGTGATTTCTCATTTTCTTTTTCTTATTTTTTACCAAAAGAGATTGACTCATTTATTTATAAACCAAACCAATTACATCACATAGAGAACATAACACAATAAAACATAACATAACATGGAAAAAGTGTTGCGAGGAAATGAGGTATTTGGTGAATCATGCAATTGGTTCAAGTCTGTTGTAGCATTAACTTTGTGTTTTGGAGCAATTCATTTCAATCTTGCTTTGATACTCTTTGCTATCTTCTTCCTTTCTTTCTCAAAAGCACTTTTGTACGTTTTCTTTCCTTTTCTTCTTCATCTTCATCTTTTTATTTTTATTTTTCTTCTCTTGGCTCAAACATTTCATTTTGCATGTCAGGCTTTTTGGTTTCCTCATGCTGCTTATGATTCTTCCTGTGGATAAGAACAGTTTATTGGGCCAAAAATTATCCAGGTAATTCATTTTGGGTTTCCTTTAGCTTAATTAAGTTTTTTCTCCAATAATTTCCTTTTTTAATTTTAAATTAAAAAAAAAAAGAATGCACAAGCTTAATGTTTTCCTTTGTCTACATTTCAGATTCATATGCAAACATGTTTGCAGTTATTTCCCCATTACTCTTCACTTGGAGGATGCAGAAGCTTTCCATCTTAATCAACCTTATGGTTTGTATTAACCTATAAATAAATACAATTTTCACTTATATTTTTCAAACACATTTTTTTTAATTTCTATCTCACTGTAACTAGCATATTCTAATATCCCTTAGTGTGTTTGGACCCCTTAGTGTGTTTGGATCGACTTATTTGAGTTTATCTAATGACATAAATTTTGTGAGACTGTTTATGAGAACGGATGAAAATAGCTTACGACGATTTTTTTGAAATCGGTTTATTTTCATAAGTTCTCCAATATAGCTTATAAAAACATCTTATAACATACAATTTAAATTTATATCTTTTTCTATAAAAATAGTTTATGTATAAGCGCTTATCATGATTAATGTTTGTGCTATAAACTACAAATAAGTTGTTTATCTGAACAGACCCTAATTCTTGAATCCGTGGTAGAACATTTATTTTTTATTTGAAAATTGCTCTTCTTCCATGCAAAATTGATCACTCTCATACAAATTGACTGAAATACCCTCAACATTAACTCATGTTCGGTATCACCAATGTGAGTAAACGACTCACGCTCACGTTGGATATAAGCGTGAGTTAACGCACGCCGAACTCCAACATGTGTTAACTCATATTGAGTTGCAATATGTCTCCCAAAAAAACTAAGTGCAAAGCTGTATAGGTTGAGAATGTTTAACTAAAGTTTAGGTTTATTTGTGGTATTGCTTTATATAGGAGTTAAAGTACCACCTCAAGTATTCTTTTATCAATTTTTTGTTTGCTTAAAAAATAAAGGGTCAAATATGTTTTTGGTCCCTATAAAATTGTGAACTTCTAAGTTTAGTCCTTACTTAATTTTAATAGATTTTTTTTTAGTCTTTACAAAAAAAAAAATACTTCTAATTTTAGTCCCTGTTACAACAAAGTTTGTTTAATTATCCTTAAACTCTTAAATTTTTGAATTATTTTTTTAAGACAAGTTTAGAACACTATGAAATTTAGATTTTTTTAACATGAAACAAATTAATTATGAATTTTTTAAAACGACAAAAGTTAAAGATAAAATTAACAAAATCTGGACGTAGAAATCAAATTTTGCAACATTTTTTTTGAAGAGGAACTTTTAGTAATGTTCTTAATACGTCTGCAAAAAATTGTTTAAAAACTCAAGAGTTAAGCATAATTAAACAAATTTGAATTGAGGAGAGATTAATACTGAGTGCATAATTTTTTTGAAGAACTAAAAAAACTATTAAAATTAAGTAAGAATTAAATTTAAAAGGTCCCAATTTTGTAGGGACCAGAAATATATATATATATATATATATATATATATATAACAGTGATTTTTCCAACTATACATAATTCACAAAACTCTTTATGTAGAAATTATAGCAAGATATTTTCGCAAGTTATATTCCCATTTTCAATAATTGAAGAATACCTTTTTGATCAGAGAGCAGCTTTGCACTTGGGTGTGGGGGTATTTAATTATTCTTTTTACTGTTTACATGTCATGGTTTGCACTGTTTTTTAAACATTTATCGTCACCAACCATTATACAAGTTCAATGAAGTGCGAAGATGGTCAGGGATCAATGAAGTGGGAGACATGCAACCCTAACTCACACTGATATCCACCGTGAGTGTGAGTTAATTCACGTTGGATTATATCGAACGTGAGTTAACTCATGTTAAAGATATTTTGGTTAGTTTGCATGAAAGTGAACAATTTTATGAGAGAAGAGCAATTTTATTTTTATTTTTATATTGAGTTGGATATTCTCCCAAATAAACAATTTCGGCAATCAAACTAAGATTTATTTTTGGAGAGTAATGTCATCAACTATCCTAATACCATGTTGGTGTTTCTTCATTTTTTTATTTTTAAGATGCTAAATTCTTCTCTATTTTTGCAAGAGACACTTCTTTTATTACTGATTTGATTATGCATTTTGGAGGATGTAAAGAGTGTGATTATAATCCTTAAAAAAAATAGAGTGTGATTATAAAAGGGAATTCACTTTAAAAAGGGAATTCTAGCCACTAGACTACTTAAAAAAAAAATAAACGGTTAAAATTTAATAAATAACTTCGTTGTTTATTACGATGTTTGTGCATTACTATGCTTTTTTATACTAACCCATCATAATAATTTAGATCTTTAACCCATTAGAGTAGACTAATCAAATATCCCCAATTCCATAGTTTATTTAGACTATTTGGGTTCCTCTATATGATGCCTGATTTTTCATATGAGTTTGACCACCTAAACCTCTCAAGTGAAATAATTCAAGATTTACTCATATTTTTTCAAAAGAGACATTTTTTTTTTACGGTTTTAAAAGAGAGACATGTTATCAACTCCTTTAATATCATTTTGGTGTGCATTATACTAAAACAAACTCTAAACATAACAAATTAATGGTTTAGTTTGTGATAAGGGATAATGTATTATGTATGCAGGGGTCGGGGTTCAAACCCCGGACACCCCACTATTTCACCTTTAAGGTAAATTTTTCCAACCGCTAGGCTATTTGACCAAAAAAAAAATACTATAATACACAAATAATGATGTGCTTATAGTATTTATCATAAACTAATTAATTTGTAATGTTTAGAGTTTCTTTTTATCTTTACTCAATAAAAAAGGTACCTATCATTTTTCACAAAGTCATGAGTATAACCAACAATTATGTACTTGATAAATATTTGGTAATTTCTATACCTAACAAATTTAAGTAGAACTAAATGAGTAGTGAAATAGGGCTAGTACAAGGAAGGTTGGTTGAAATTGAAATCAACATCATCATTGCCATTTCAACCATTTGAATCCTCCACAAAGATTATACCATTTTTAACTTTTACTAGAATTTGTGAAGTGGCGTGGAGGGGACCATATTGGCTGATAAACTATTATAATTTTATTCATTTTCTTTTTGGTACAAAAAAGGCAAAAACCAACAACTTTATTCAATTTACTATCAACATTCTCCGCAAAAATTTCAAAATGTTCTCATAAAGTTTCCTTTCTTAGTTTCTCATTAAATTGTAACAAAAAGAAATTGTGACCAATTAATGTAAGGTAGATTCACTAACAAGGTTATGAGTTTTTGGAAGAGTGATGATACATGTATCATCCTATGTGGCAATACACCCTTTACATCCACATAAAATTCTGACACGTGGCAACCTGGACCCCACACAAATAGAAGATAAAGTGTGGTTGTAAGATGAACTTACCAAAATATCCCTAATACATAGGGTGTACAATGGGATGTAGAAATAAAGGGTGTTCATGTAACATTTTCCTTTTTGGAATACTCACGTAGCCTAAATTGTTTTGTTGAGTATGAAATCCAATATTCAATCATTTAATGACATATCATTTTTCTACAATTAATCATTTTGAATTAACCATTTGTACTTAAACCTCGTGTTCTAATATTCATCTAGTTTGTATTTTTTATTTTATTTTTTATAATCATTGTTATTAAATCTTTGATAGAAATAACACCATCTCCTTTATGCAGTTTTTTGCTATGAGCCACATTCAGTTTTCCCATTTGGCATTTTTGCACTTCATGACAACATAGACTTCATGCCTATTCCAAATATAAGATTTCTTGTTAGCAGTGCAGTAAGACTTTTACTTTCTTCTTTTATTTTTTTTACTAAAAGTAAAAATTTATTTACTTCTGACTCATTCATCAATGAAAAATATGGACAGGCTTTCTACATACCATATTTAAGACAAATATGGACATGGTTAGGTTTTTCATATGTAACGAAGAAAAATTTAATATCCTTGTTGGTAGCTGGTGAAAGTTGCATTATAGTACCTGGTGGAATGAGAGAAACACTTTTTATGGAACATGGTTGTGAGGTACATTACTTATCAAATGCAAAAGTAATAATCTTAAAGAAAGTTTGCTCCTAATAAGAAATATATGCAATGTGTATAGAATGTATATCTTAAAGAAAGAAAAGGATTTGTTCGAATAGCAATGGAGATGGGTCACCCCCTTGTTCCGGTTTTCTGCTTTGGTCAGGTATATATATATGTTTATTCTCCTCCTATGATCCGTATTTAATTTGTCATTACATGGTTTTAAATTTTTCGTATATCTTTTAGACACTATATATCCACGTCAGATATGATGACTAGATCGATACTAGTTCAACAAATTAAAGACATATAAAATTATTGTCCCTGAACTTTTACTTAAATATCATTTGTTGATGTAGTATACATCGATCTATCATATAGACCACATAAAACACTTTCTCAACCCCGACAAATATATCCTCTATATTCGATATTTCTGCTGACTTGCATTTTTTTTTTATTTTCCTTTGGGTCATAGACAAATATCTATAAGTGGTGGAAAGCTTCTGGTAAGTTAATTCAAAATCTTGCAAGTTCTATGAAGATCTTTCCATTAATATTCTGGGGAAAATTCGGGTGAGTTAGATTGCTTCATTCTCATGCATACTTTCCATCTCTTTACTTTTGTTTTCACATCCCAATTGTTCTCTTCGAAAGAAATTCATGTCTAAATTAAACGACATATGTTGATTCCTATTGTATAAAGTGATTTCTTTTTAGCAATGACCTAGGCATTCTTTATTGAAAATTTCGTTTGACATAGAGAAATAATTTATTGACATATCGACCTAAACTCTTAGTGGATGTCAATCTGAGACTTATAACTCACACTTGACATATATAACAATTGTTTCCTTAAGTGTATCCATTAATCTCGACATGCTTCTCCTCAAGGAGAAGCTTTTTTCATCCACATACATTTTCACATGCCGTCTCACCACCATTGTCAGGAAGGATTTTTGACATAAGGAGTCGGTCCCTTTAATAAAAATACTGATGATTTCCATTTCTAAGAAAAATACTGATGATATCTATTCTCCTCTTATAGATCTCCTGTACCATTCAAGAATCCATTGTATGTGGTGGTGGGGAAACCAATTCAGGTTGAGAAGATTCCAGAACCAACATCAGAGCAGGTATGTACTTATATTAACCCTATTATTTCCATCCCAAAATCACTTTAGAAGTACACATTGAAAAATCCAAATTTTTATGTCATTCAAAAGTATACACACACACTAATCTATACCCACATTTGATGTTAACATTCACAAAGATTACAGAAATAAGTGAGCCAAGGGCACTACAACCAACTAAAAATATTTTGAAGATTTTTATTTATTTTTTTGTTAAAAGGAGTTGTCATGGTTTGAATTCATAATCATAAAGCATATTATTTATCCTTTTTTTACTTTGGTTTTAGGTTGCCAAAGTACATAGTGAGTTTGTTGAAGCACTTCAAGAACTTTTTGAACGACACAAGACTCAAGCTGGATGTACAAACCTTGAGTTGAAAATTGTTTGAAAATACCTACCATGCATGATTTCATCCCATTTATATTTAAGTTGGTTGATGTATTTATTTAGTACTCTTTATTTCTTTCAATTTGTTTGTGATTCACACCTTATTATTAATGATGGATCCTTATAAAATATTTAATGTATTCTAATATGATAGAAATACATCACTTTTATATCATACTTCTCTCATTAATATTTTTACTTGCACATCTAGTTATTCTTGATACTCACTTATCAATGATTATTACATAATCTCAAGCTCATTTAGAATTTCTCTCAAAATATAACTTGATTTACAAGTTACCATTAGCCTATAATCCAAGGGAACCTATAAGATCATATATCTATGTTGAACCTATGGTTAGAGTTTCAAAAATCACAATCTCACACTAAAATAGAGGGAGGCTACGGTCTACGACTTTATCCTACCCAGGTGAGGGAAAAACATGACTGGTGACCCAATAAGCACAACGAGGGCACAAATATTTACTAGACTTCAACCCGTCATCCATTTTACCATTTTTTTACAACTCAACAACATTTCATTGTCACACCGTCAACCCAATACTTTTATTTTCAGCTCTAACATTTCATTAGCCAAAACGCAAAACTTAGAAATAAAACGTTAATCGCAAAAGCAACACATCAAACACAAAATATCTACTCATTCCTATATGTAGACCAATTTTTTTTTTTAATTTTGAGGATGCTTTTTGGTGTTTTAGATTGAAGCTAACTTGAATTTGTATTTATATTTCATAATATAATAAAACCTTTATCGTGAAAGTTCCATGTTTGAGAGGTCAAATTTGGTCTTTTGTGATTTTTCATAAGTCACATATCATATTTTATCGACAAATGATAGAATATTCTCCTGTTAATGGGTATGAGGGAAGTGTATTTTATAATATTATGGATTTATGGTGGCGAATGATAATGAAGCTCTTTGATAAATTTTAGAGGTAGTAAATCAATTAAATTATCAAATCACACAATGAAACTTATATAAAGCTTGGAATTTCTATTATCGTTTTACTAAAGCTTTGTTGGGTTTGGTTCGCCCGCTCAATTATTATTTTTTGTTTTGTTATTCTTTTTAGGACGAGATGCATTTGACACATGATGTTTTAGAGTGTCGTATAGTTGGAATTTCAAACCATCATATTATGGTGACCGCCATGATTAATGTATATTTTATTCACCGTTTATGAAAAAATTTAATCTGTTATTTAAGGGGACCTTTTATCAAACTTGACTTAGACCCTTGAAATGCTAGAAACGAGTCCGCCAAAACCAAGGGAAATCAATAATAATCACCAACAATAAGGGCTAGGAGGATCGCCAACAAAACATGTGTTGCAACAAAATCAAATTTGCTTCTTTTTTGTAAATTAATTACTTGTATCAGTTGGCATCACTCAAGGGTGTATTTGGATTGAGGGTTTAGGGAGAAATGAAGTAAATGATTTATTTTTCTTTTTTAAATTGCAGACTTTATAACATGTTTTTCAAAAATAAATTAAGTGTGATTGAAGTATTATATAACCGTTTATCATATTAATATGTTAACTTTTTAAAAAATATTTTGTAATGTCCGTAATTTAAAACTGAAAAATAAACATTCCCCTTCTAATAAACCTTCCATCTAAACGCACCCCTAATTATTTACTTCTTGATCCAAAACTTACTTAGGTTCCTAAGTATTAAGTATACTCCCACAAGTCATTTAGTGATTTAATATGCTCTGCTCAACTTGTTTCCATTATGATTCATAGACCTCCATCAAACGGAAGACGTAAGTTGAATGAATATATTTTTACAGCAAATTACACTGAAAAAACCAAGTACACTTCTAAATGATAATTTCTTTTTTTGGTATCTACAGCAAAAGTTAAATAAATTGTAAAATTAAACATAACTTCATTAGACACTTATGTCTAGAAAAGAGTTTTATGCTATATATTGTTGATCATGAAAATCAATATACTCACATACTCACCAAATACATTTAAGACTAACATGGGATGATGTATAAATTCATTTAATACTATATGGGTTGAGTATATAAAAAGATATTATTGGTTGGTCCATACTTGACCAAATTGGTTGATAGCATTATGATCATTCCATTTTTTATTTATTTATAAACATCTTGTAGCTCAGATTGCTCACCTGTCATTTCCCTTTTTAAGCTTGGAAACTCCGAGACAATTCCACTTGACTTATTTACCCCTAATATCATTCTTTCAATTTACTTAAATCTCCTTGGTTCCTTCGTCATTGAGCGTGGGAAGATGGAGAAAGTGTTTGTAGGGAGTGATAAGTTTGCTGAGTCTTCATGCAACAGTTTCAACACTGTTCTTGCTTTGTTATTATGGCTTGGAGCTATTCATTTCAATGGAGTAGTGATGGTTTTTGCACTCTTCTTTCTTCCTTTCTCCAAAGCACTCTTGTGAGTTTTTCTCCTAACTTTCTCATTTTTTTCTTGCATGTATATATAGGTATTTATTTATTTATATATAGGTATTTGAG